>NC_056623.2:231929645-232057145 GCF_002870075.4 Lactuca sativa
TCGGCGAGTCTGTTCTTGGACTCGGCGAGTCAGGTCGCGAAACCCCGAACCCTTCGAGTTAAGACTCGAATCAGTGAGTCGGGTGGAGACTCAATGAGTTGGTCAGGACAGGACTCGGAAATCGGTGGACTCGGTGAGTCATGGGCTGACTCGGCGAGTCGAGTCACGAATGGAAGGACTCTGAGCATATGAACTCGGCGAGTCAGTAGGCAGACTCGACGAGTAGGGTTGACCTGGAAGGTTGACTTTGACCAGGACTTTGACTTTGACCAGAGTTGACTTAGTTGACTTTCGGAGGACAGTTAGTCTAAGTGTTGCATTGATATTGGTAGCTCGGGGAGCTAGTGGAGCAGGAGTTCAGAGAGTTGACGGGCAGCAGCTAGAGGGGTTATCAGCAAGTTCAGCAAGTACAGTTGAGTTTCCCTTTGTGTAAATGGATCTACAGCCACACTGCCGGTCCATGTAGTTTTGAGTAGGAAGACCCGGGGGTTAGCCCTAGGCACAATATGCTAGTATGATATTCAGGACGAGGTCCAGTGTAGCAGGCGGGAGCCCAAGGAATGGTTTGCATGATAGTTATACTTATTGTTTGTGTGATACATGTATGTGCCTGGTAGGAAGGTGAGTGTGGGTGAGGTCCCGTATCTCACCAGCAGCAGAGTATGGACGGTGTTCCATATCTCATTAGTAGCAGAGTAGGGGCGAGGCCCAGGTTAGGGAAAGAGTGAGTGTGGGTCAGGCCCGTATTTCACTATCAGTAGGAGCGTGGACGGGGTTCCATGACTCATCAGTTGCAGGACATAGGCGAGGCCTTTAGAACAGGATTCAGTAGTGTATGTTTAGTTTATGTGTTGTGATATGTTTATGTGTTAATATATGTTGGCGGGCGAGGCCCAGTGACAGGCGAGGCCTAAGTAAAACAGATCTATATCCGAGTGGGACTCGAAGCCAGGCGGGGCCGTTGTAGCGGGCGAGGCCCGAGGTAGGGGCGAGGCCCAGAATAGTGGGCGTGGCCCAGTATGTGCTGTATGTGGTTATGCATGGTATGTGGTAGGTTAGAGAACTCACTAAGCTTTGTGCTTACGGTTTTCAGTTTTTATTGGAGGTACTTCTGGTAGCGGAGGAAAGAGCTCGGGGTGATCGCATGGCACACACCATAGATTAGACAGCCTGGGATGTTTTACTTTGATAATGAACATATGTTTTGGAAATTAATACTCTGATTATGTTATGGATTGATAATTATGTTTTAAGTAATGTTTTATAAAAGAAATTTTTAGTCTTGAATTTTGGGACGTTACAAGTTGGTATCAGAGCCTTGGTTTGAGGGATTCGGACATACTCTCGGGTGTGTCTGAACTCAAACTAAGGGATTGGTTTAAAAGTTTTCAAAATGAAAAGACAGTTTTGTAAAAAGAGTTTCTAGAAATGAACCAGTTTTAGAAAAGCGAAAAGAATTCAAAAAGAAAAGAATTTTGATACGAGAAAAGGGTGTGGTGCATGCAATCAACCGAGCTCAAGTAAGTACCCCAAAATACCCATACAAGTTTATGTTATGATTATCAGTTAGTAGAACAGCATGCTAGATTAGGACTAAGGATCTAGGGAGGATGCCTTATATGCCTGTTATATGCGCTTTGAGCTACATCATAGTGCTGATTAGACAGTAGTAGGATAGCCTGTTTAGGTTATGCCTGAGTTTATGAGCTTATGTTGCATGCTAGTACAGATTCATGATATGACATTATGATTGCTTGAGTATGTTATGGTTAGATTTTCCCTTGTCTGAATGCTGCTTGCTTTGTGCATTGTGGGATTCTGAGTGAGGGGAGTTAGCCATTAGGTGAATACGTCATGTCGCATGTAATCAGGGTTGAATAATCTCAGAGTACTGGATTTGGCCCTATTGCGCAGCTCTTGTTTGAGTCCAACCGTTGTAGGGACGAGTCTTTTACTTGAAGGATTATCCGAGCCTCATCACATGTGATGGTATTCAGGTGATGGCTAATTGGCATCATTGGGAGGCCTTCAGTGGCTGAGGGCTAGTTCGGTTAGAGTCAGAGGTTTCCCTAGGGTAAGCCTAGGATGAGATAGTGCTGGGAGAAGTAGTAGTAGAAAAGGGATCTGGTGGAGTCGAAGCAGTTCTTGAGGAAAGTACGGATAGATGTGAAAGGTAGTATGGGCCTGTACTACTGAAAGCAGAGGATCCGTACTCGATTCGAGAAAGGTCGAGACGAGACTGGGGAACTTGTAGTGTGTGTATGATCCCTCAGTAGTGATGTGTATTCTGATAGTATTGCGATATGTTTTCAGCATGGTGACATTGCGAGAGAGACCAGTGGGCGGATCAGGCGCCGTAGAGGGATCAGGCTCGGGTTCAGGGACTGAGCAGCTCGAGGAGCGTATGAGAGAGTTTATATCAACAGAGGTTACGCGCAGCATACTAGATCAGACTCCTGTGATCTTTGGCACAGTCAAGGAGGCTATACTAGAGGTTTTGGATGAGAGGCTGGGAGCCTTCCGTACAAAGATGATGGCTTTGATGGGAGCTCGTACTTTGACATTCAGAGAGTTTAAAGCTTGCAGAGCGCCAGATTATCATGGGGCTAGGGATCCCATTGCTAGCAGCAGGTGGTTGGCTGATGTCACCAATGCATTTCGTTCGAGCTGGTGTCCCGACGGGGACAAGGTTAGACTCGCCTCCTGTCTTCTGAAGGACAGAGCGAGGGATTGGTGGGAAGAGATTGGTCATGCTTTGGGGGATGATGTCGTGTTGGACGCGATGACATGGAGTGATTTTTCAACCAGGTTCAGGGCTGAGTTCTCACCGACTATTGAGGTGCAGCAGTTGGCATGAGAGTTTTAGGATTTAATACAGACCACTGAGACTGTGGCGGAGATCACTGCCAAGTTCAGGGAGAGGGCTCTTCTTGTACCGCAGTATGTCGCAGATGAGGAGATGAAGAAGGCCCGATACCACGAGATGTTGAGGGATGACATCAGGCAGTTTGTGAGCAGGTCCAGCTGCAAAACGTTGGAGGATATGATCGCACGAGCTAGAGAGAGGGATATTGATTTGGAGCAGATCTGGAAGAGGAAGCCGGATGAGGTTCAGGCAGTCACGGGTTCGGGCAAAAGGCCCAAGGGACCGGATTCGAGATCGAGGGATTACCAGAGCTGCGGCCGATGCGGGAGGTGCGGCAGGACGCACGAGGGTGCGTGTAGGAGTGGTAGTGGTGGAGATTCGGGCTGCTTCAAGTGCGGTCGGACTGGTCATCTTAGCAGGGATTGTACTACTACCACCACACAGGGATCAGACTTGATATGTTTCCACTGCAGTCAGCGGGTCCACAAGAAGGCCCAGTGCGGATGGTAAGCTGTACTCAAACACAATCTGGTACCCAATTCCTCTTATAGACTCCTCCAAAACCTTGAGGTAAAACGGCTATCACGATCGGACACAATCGTTAACGGAACACCGTGAAGCCTCACAATTTCCTTCACGTAAGAATTCACAAGTTTATCCATAGAACATTTCTCTTTGGCCGCTATGAAATGCGCACTCTTAGTGAAGCGATCAACGACCACCCAAATCATGTCGTGACCGTTCCTTGTTCTGGGTAGTTTAGTCACAAAATCCATGGTGATGTCTTCCCATTTACCCATGGGTACGGGTAAAGGTTCTAAACTCCCATACGGTTTCTGATGTTGTGCCTTAACCCTAGCACAAGTTACACACTCGGCCACATACTTAGCAACATCGAGCTTCATCGTCGGCCACCAATAATAGGGTTTTAGGTCCCTATACATTTTTGTAATGCCGGGATGAATTGAGTACATAGTCTTGTGAGCTTCTTCCATCAGAAGATCTCTTATTCCGCCCGTCTTAGGTACCCAAATTCTATCTTGGAATACCTTCAACCCTTGGTTGTTTGTACCGAACACTAACGTTTTGCCCAAACGTTCTTCCTTTCGGTCATTTTTCTCTAAAGCTTCCTCTTGAGCTTTCTTTATACTTTCCACAATTGTAGAGACAACTTCAATTCTCAACGCTCTTGGCCTTTTCTTTTCAAGGTTTACCTTCCGACTGAGAGCATCAGCAACAAAATTTGCTTTACCAGGGTGGTAAAGTATCTCACAGTCGTAGTCCTTGAGTAACTCTAGCCAGCGTCGTTGCCTCATGTTCAATTCCTTCTGATTAAAGAGATATTGGAGACTCTTATGATCAGTGAAAAGTTTACACTTGGTGCCATAAAGATAATGCCTCCATATCTTTAAGGCAAATACTACCGTTGCCAACTCCAGATCATGAGTGGGGTAGTTCTTTTCATGTTCCTTCAATTGCCTTGATGCATACGCGATCACTTTATCCCTTTGTGTCAGAACATAACCTAACCCAACTCCAGATGCATCGCTATAAACTGCGAAGTCATCAACTCCTTCAGGTAATGAAAGAATCGGTGCTTCACACAATCTCTTCTTCAACTTCTCAACGGCTTCCTTATGCTTCTCATTCCAAGCATAAGTGGCTCCTTTGTGGGTCAAAGCTGTTAATGGAGTAGCAATCGAAGAAAAGCCTTGGATAAACCTTCGGTAATATCCAGCTAATCCTAAAAAGCTTCGAATCTCTGTAGGACTCTTTGGTTGTTCCCACTTCATTACAGCTTCAATCTTTGCTGGGTCAACCATTATTCCTTCTTGGTTAACCACATGACCTAAAAATTGGACTTCTTGAATCCAAAATTCACACTTGGAGAACTTTGCATACAACTTCTCCTTTTTCAGGACTTCTAGCACTTCACATAGATGCTTTTCATGCTCCTTCTTGCTTTTCGAATAAATCAAGATATCGTCTATGAATACTATCACAGATTTATCTAATAATGGTTTACAAACTCTATTCATCAAATCCATGAAAGCTGCTGAGGCATTGGTTAGTCCGAATGACATAACCAAAAATTCATAGTGTCCATATCTCGTTCTAAAAGCAGTCTTTTCGATATCCTGCTCTCTCACCTTTAGTTGATGGTATCACGACCTAAGATCGATCTTCGAGAAATAGCTCGAACCCTGCAACTGGTCGAACAAGTCATCGATCCTTGGCAACGGGTACTTGTTCTTTATCGTCACTTTGTTCAGCTCTCTGTAATCGATGCACATTCTCATGCTTCCGTCTTTCTTCTTTACAAATAACACTGGGGCTCCCCAGGGCGATGAACTAGGTCGAATGAAACCCTTGTCCAATAACTCCTGAAGTTGTGTCATAAGTTCTTTCATTTCGGTTGACGCTAATCGATAAGGTGCTTTCGCTATCGGTGTCATTCCTGGTAACAAGTCGATACGAAATTCTACTTATCGATCAGGGGGCAATCCGGGAAGATCTTCGGGAAAGACTTCCGAATAATCACACACCACCAGAATATTCTGCACCTCCTTCTTTTCCATCTTAGCATCGATCAGGAACGCTAGATATGATGTACATCCCTTGGCCAAACACTTTCTGGCTTTCATTAGGGAAATGATTCCAGAGTTTACTCTGCGTTTGTCTCCATACACCATAAACGACTCTTTCCCTGGCGGGTTTACTTTTACTATCTTCTTTCTACATAGTATTTCTGCATCGTTGGTGCTAAGCCAATCCATTCCTAAAACTATGTCGAATCCATTTAACTCGATGGGCAATAATTCCTCTTGGAACTTATTCCCATCCAAGTCAATGAGGATGTTTTTCATACGATGGCTAACAGGTACAAACTTGCCACTAGCAATCTCGACTAATAAGGCATTAACTAGCCTATCTACAGGCAAAGCTAGCTTTCTACCAAATTCATGCGATATAAAGGAGTAATTGGCTCCAGAATCAAACAAAATTTGGGTAGGAAATTCGCTTACGAGAAAGGTACCTGAAGCGACATCGGCTTCTTCTTTCACAACTTCGAGCATCATCTGGAAGGCTCTCGCCTTCGGCTTTGGTGGTATGTTGGGTTTCGCTACGTCCTTCTTCTTCGGGCAGTCCCTCAAAATATGCCCTTCTTCATTGCACCCAAAACATACGTTCTTATTGAAGGTGCATTCATTGGCATAATGCCCTGACTTTCCACATTTGTAACAAGTGACTTCCACGCTGCACTTCCCATCATGTTTCTTCTTACACTTGTCACACCACTTGGCTTCGCTTCCTCCTCCAAACTTTCTCGAACCAGTCTTCGAGAATTTGTGCTTTTTATTGGAACCTGAAGTTCCTTCAAACTTTCTTTTTTCGCCAACTTCAACCTTGCTGGCGACTCTCCCTTTTATCATATCTTCAACAGACTTGGCAGCCCAAATATCTGCCTCCAAAGTAAGTGCCTGATGTACTGGCACCGCATACTCCCATGGAAGTCCCTTTGCGTACCTGTCTATTTTTGCCAACTCATCTGGGACAATACGCAAAGCAAACTCCATTTTGTCTGTGAAGTTATTCGTATATTCGTCAACAGTCATACTCCCCTTCTGCAACGTTAGAAATTGGTTTTCTAACTCATGTACGTTTTGGGACGAGCAGTACTTGCGCTTGAGTTGCACCAAGAACTCTGCCCAAGTTAATTGCAGTGGCTCATTAGGGCTTAGGGTTTTCCCCAAAGTGCTCCACCAACGAGAAGCACTACCCCTGAACTGGCGTACTGCAAACGTAGTTTGTAACTTGCCTTGGCAATCACAAGTCATGAAAGCCAACTCCATTTCCGAGATCCAGTCCATTACTCCGACAGGATCTTCTTTTCCATTGAAGGTCGATGGCTTGCAAGTCATAAATACTTGCACCCATTTCTCTCCATTCTACCCTTGTGGTTATTCCTCCCAACCACAAGCAGTTCACTATGACCAACCGATCTACTGTTGTTCCCTTCTTCAGATCGATCATCATTTAGTTCACGTTGTTCAACAGGAACTGAAGGTTCATCCCTGTTGTTCAACAACATTTGCCTCAATTCCTCCCTTTGTTCAGCCAACATGGCCTGAATCATAGTTTGTACTCTAGCCATGGTGATGGGTTCGGGTGCAGCTCCTACTATAGGCACCTGTTCCACCACTTGAGGTTGAGGTTGCTGGTTTCTATTTGCATTTCCAGCTCCACTCCGAGTTCTTGCCATTACAATCTATATACCGAATAAGGCGAATTTAGGTCTTTATCCTTGTTAGACATTTCAATTCCCTTATCACTCCGAAACGTTTACATGTTAGTTCTAATCTCGTATTCATACGCTTAGAATCCTACACACATAAGGTTTCCAGATCCGGTCGGCAACAGACCATAGATCCGAACAAATAATGGCACACATGGCAAACACATAACATTTAGCACATAAGGGCATTTTAGGCATCTTCCCTAAAATAAACTAGTGCTCGTGTCTAAAATATGGTAGACACTCATCTCACAATCATCACTTAGCATTCTAAGTTCAAGTCTAGAAATTCTACAATTTCTTAGTTTGCTTAAACTAATACTCTGATACCAACTGTGACATCCCCATATTTCTCGGCCAGAAAAGACCGATTTAATTTATGCTTTTTAAAATAAAATCAGAGAAATCTTTTTAAAAGATGTTGCAGAATTGGTCCCCAAACAACATATGATAAAAGTTTATCAAAATCCTTCATTACGAAGGTATATATTTTCCATATATATCAAAACCTCAGGATGTCATGTTCCGATACAGATCAAAAGCATAAACAAGACATTATAAGACTTTCAACAGTTATTTACAACTACCGACCTATAATCCAAAAATCTCTTGTCGTCCTCCGACTATGCTCGGGGTCCACTACCTGTAATCATAAAACTGAGTGGGTCAGGCTTGGGAGCCTGGTGAGCATATAGGATTTTCAACCCACAATAATAATATACTTATTAAGTTCACCAATCAACAATAACCCTGATTACCCATTCCCGTTGTCCTCACTTCACGTCCCTAAACACCTATCACAAGGGACCTAGCCTAAGGATTATCATCGGGATGGACACTACTGCTAAGGGGATTCCTCAGCAATAAATGTCCTAAAGGCAACCATGTGGGGGATGGAGTACATCTGGTGAGCACACAGTTCAAATAAACACACAGTTCGAATAAACACCTACAGGTTGCGAGCTTGCTAGTGTTCCACTGGACTGTCTAGAATAGTCCATGGTCGTCATCTATACTCCACTAGATGACTAGATCATCAATAACATCTATAACGAGGCCTCTAATTATTTCATTTTATCACACAACAACTTTTATATCTACCCATGTTCTACCCAACACATTTTGTAGATAAAAAGCATATACAATTTAAAACTTGTATAAAACATCAATTCAACAGTCACCTCGAATAAACAATTAGCATATTTACACATAACACGTATTTCAAGGTAAATACTTCATATCTATGTGTAAATTGAAAGTAACTACACACTCACTTATTTTGGTGAAAATCGGGCAGCAATTTGTTTCCTAAAACGATCGTTTCTAATAAAATTGGGAGTTTTATTGAGAAACCGGGCTCTGCAAAAGTCGGGCTTCGAAACCGAAAAGATAAATTTTTTGGGCTTCTCGGGCACTTCGTGGGGTATTCCGGGCTTTACAATCGATACCGGGGCTTTGCGGGATGTTAAGATGAAAGAAATATGGAGAAAGGGGCTAAAAGTGGCAATTTCTTAAAAATATCTCAGAAGGCTCGCACCCTTCTATTTATAGGGGGAAGCTTCTGATCGGACGGTCAGGAGGAAGCCATGCCTCGCAGATCTGAGGGCTCGCAGGGAAGGCTCGCACGTGGCTGCGCATGGCTCGCACATGGTCTGCGCATGCGAGGGGCTCTCTGGCGGCTTGTGATTGGACCGAGGTCTAGGGTCCGAAGTAGGGGGCTTCGTGGCATGCTGCGAGGGTTCGGACATGTGCTAAGAGGGTACGTGTCGCACCGCTATTGGACCGCTTCGGATAAGGCCATGTGCTTGGATGACTTACCAGCTTCGGTGACTCAGCAGCCTGGTGACTCAACAGGACACGTGTCACATTCTAAGCGAGGGTGACGTGGCAAAGTGTGACTATGCGAAATTTCTCGGTTTTCGCGCCAAAACTTCTAAAATCCATAACTTTCGCATACGAGCTCCGTTTTTGATGTTCTTTATATGCACGCGTAGCTAAAATTACGATCTACAACTTACGTTTAGACTTCGTCGGCTAATTTTGACTTTAAATTTTATATTATTATTTTTAACAGACCGGGACAGGAAATCCGTTAAAAATTCATAACTTCTTCATCCGACGTTTGTTTTCGTCAGAATTTTTACCGTTGTGCTCCTAATGATGAGACCTTCAATTCTCGTTTAGGTTGTGTCGGCTAAAAATCGCTCGATCTAAAATTCGAGTTTTTAGCTGTCTACTCCTACGCTAAAACTTCGAAAAATCATAACTTCCTCATACGAAGTCAGATTTGGGCGTTCTTTTTATCGAACTTCTTGGTTTAACGAATACTACGACTTTCGTTTAGATTACTAAGGCTAAAAAGTAGTTTATCGAAAACTCACTTTTTACGACATTCAGCACCGTGCCGGTTTTGTCGCGAAACTTCGACAGGTCATAACTTCTTCGTTATAACTCGGATTTTGGTATTCTTTATATCCCCGAAATCCTTGTTTCGACCACTACAACTTTATGTAAAGATATCGGGCTTATCTCACACTTTAATTTTGACGCTTATTTTTATTCTTAATTAATTAAGCCTTAATAATTAAGCATAAAACACATAATTCACATAATATTCACATAATTCCTTTTCATTTCTTCAAAATGAGTTACAAAGGTTAACCTAGACTATCAAATCAATATAAATGCCTAGGCTAGAAACATGAGTGTTACATATAGCTTCCTTTCCCTTGCTAGACAACACCACCAAGGTTAACAATGGCTCCTTCTCTCACTCCAAACACTCAAGCTCACTAGGGTTTCGCTCTAGGGACTGGTGAGCACAAATGACGGCCATAAGGCCCTTTAAATAGGCCCCAAACCCGAGAAATTAGGGTTTCATTAAACTGCGCGGACTCGCCGAGTCCACCAATGCGACTCGTCGAGTCCGGTCATTAATCCGGATGAGAAATCGCGTCTCTACTCGGCGAGTCTACGCACCAACTCGCCGAGTTCTTCCACAAAACTCAAAATAAAAAAAATGAATAAATATAATACCTGAATTTCTGGATGTTACAATTCTCCCCCACTTGAATCTGACTTCGCCCTTGAAGTCTCATCCCTGAAATAGCTCCGGATGCTATTCCCGCATCTCACGTTCTGGCTCCCAGGTTAACTCGGATCCTTTCCGATGTTGCCACTGAACCTGTACCATAGGCACCTCCGTGTTCCTCAGAACCTTGATCTTCCGATCCACAATCGCAACTGGTCTCTCCGCGTAGTTCAGGCTCGCATCCACCTGAATGTCCTTTAACGACACTACCGCCGACTCGTCGGCTATACACTTCCTCAACTGAGACACATGGAAGGTATTATGAATCTGCTCCAATTCCGCAGGTAGCTCCAAGCGATACGCTACCTTGCCCACCCTCGCGATCACTCTGAACGGCCCATTATACCGGGGCCCTAGCTTGCCCCTCTTCCTGAATCGAATCACTCCTTTCCAAGGAGATACCTTCAGGAGAACATAATCACCGACCTGGAACTCGAGCTCGGATCGTCGTCTATCTGCATAACTCTTCTGGCGACTCTGAGCGGTCAACAATCTCTGCCTGACCCGCTGTATCTGCTCTGTCGTTTGCAGCCCAATCTCCGTACTACCCATAACACGTTGCCCGACCTCTCCCCAGCAAATGGGGGTCCGACACCTCCTCCCATACAACAGCTCAATGGGTGGCATACCAATGCTCGAATGATAGATGTTGTTGTAGGAAAACTCTGCCAAGGGTAGATACGTGTCCCAACTCCCCCCGAAGTCCAACACACATGCCCAGAGCATGTCCTCGAGCGTCTAAATCGTCCGCTCACTCTGTCCGTCAGTCTGGGGGTGATATGCGGTACTAAAATGCAGCCTAGTACCCAACTCCTACCCAACTCCTCGTGAAAATTCTTCCAGAATCTGGAAGTGAAACGCACATCTCGATCTGAAACAATCGAGATCGGCACTCCATGCCGTGATACCACTTCCCTCATGTACATCTCTGCTAAGTTCTCTGCGGAAGAACTCTCACTGATAGCAAGGAAGTGGGCGCTCTTTGTCAACCTGTCCACAAGCACCCAAATTGCATCGACTCCCCTAGCAGTCCTCGGCAATTTGGTGATAAAATCCATGGTAATATGTTCCCACTTCCACTCGGGAACCTCCAATGGCTGCAACTTACCATGCGGTCTCTGGTGCTCGGCCTTAACCCTACGGCAGGTTAAGCACCTCTCAACAAACCACGCAACATCCCTCTTCATACAGGGCCACCAATACTCTCTCCTCAGGTCTAAATACATCTTAGTGGCCCCATGATGGTTCAAGAATTTCGACCGATGAGCCTCTTCCATCAAAATGGTACGCGTCCCTCCCACAAACGGTACCCATATACGCCCCTGAAATGTCATAAGCCCCCGACCATCGGTAACAAACTCCGATACCAACCCAACAACTCACTCTCTCTTCTGGTTCTCCGACCTCACGGCCTCAACCTGTGCTCCATGAATGGTGTCCAACAACGGAGCCATCACGGTCAATTGCAAACATACATCTCGCAATGGGGCGCTCTCCGCCCTGCGACTCAGTGCATCGGCTACGACATTAGCCTTGCCCGGATGGTACAGGATCTCACAATCATAATCCTTGACCACATCCAACCACCTCCTCTGCCGCATATTTAGGTTAGGCTGATCCATCAAATACTTCAGGCTCTTATGGTCCGTGTATATCGTACACCGAACCCCGTACAGATAGTGACGCCAAATTTTGAGGGCGAACACCACTGCCCCTAACTCTAGATCATGGGTGGGATACCTCGTCTCATGAGGCTTCAACTGCCTCGATGCGCATGCTATCACATGCCCTCTCTGCATCAGCACCGCTCCCAACCCCAAGATCGACGCATCACAGTATACCACAAAGTCCTCCATTCCCTCCGGGAGGGCTAACACCGGGGCTTCGCATAACCTTTGGCGAAGCGTCTCAAAGGAGGCCTGCTGCTCGGGGCCCCATGAAAAAGCAACACCCTTCCGGGTCAACCTGGTGAGTGGCACTGCAATCTTAGAGAAATCCCTGATAAATCTCCGATAATAACCTGCCAATCCTAAGAAACTCCTGATCTCGGAGGGTGACCTCGACACCTCCCAACTCATCACTGCCTCAACTTTGGCCGGGTCGACTAATATCCCTTTCTGGTTAACGAGATGCCCTAGGAACTGGACCTCTCACAACCAGAAATCACACTTGGAGAATTTGGCATAAAGCCTCTCCGATCTCAAAACTCCGAGGATCTCCCTCAAATGCTCCTCATGCTGCTCTCTAGATCTCGAATATACCAAAATGTTGTCGATGAATACGATCACCGAACGATCCAACATCGGCCTGCACACTCGGTTCATGAGATCCATGAACACTGCCGGGGCATTGGTGAGCCCGAAAGGCATCACCACAAACTCGTAATGCCCATAACGCGTCCTGAACGTTGTCTTCTGGATGTCCTCATCCCGCACTCTAACCTGATGATATCCAGACCTCAAATCGATCTTGGAGAACCAAGATGCTCCCTGTAACTGATCGAACAAATTGTCGATCCTCGACAACAGGTAACGGTTCTTGACCGTCATCTTGTTCAACTCCCGGTAATCAATGCACATCCGGTGTGAACCATCCTTCTTCTTGACAAAAAGGATAGGCGCTCGCCACGGTGAACTGCTCGGCCGAATAAATCCCTTTCCCAGCAGCTCCTGAAGCTGCGAGGATAACTCTTGCATCTCTGGAGGTGCAAGGCAATAAGTCACCTTGGCGATAGGCGCGACCCCCGAAACCAAATCGATACTGAACTCCACTTGCCTCACGGGAGGCACACCCGACAACTCCTCTGGAAATACATCCGGGAACTCACGCACTATCGGAACCTCCTCAACTGACCTCAGCCTCTCTGAATCAACCCGCGTATCCATCACATACGCCATAAAGCCCTTACAGCCCTACTGTAGATACTGCCTCACTTTAACGGCCGAACAAAACGCTGACCTAGAACGTGTACCCTCGCCGTACACCGTAAGAACTCCCCCGCTAGGGTCTCGTATGGTCACCAGCTGCCGCTCGTAGTCGATAACCGCACTGAATCTGCTCAACTAGTCCATGCCCACAATGACACAGACATCACCCATCGCAATAGGAACCAAATCAATCGGGAACTCTACACCGAAAATCTCGAATACGCACCCACGGATCACCTCCATGGCATATATCACCCTCTCATCAGCTACGAAAACTCTCAGAGGCCTACTCAACGCCTCACGACTAACACTGATATGCTGACTAAAAGCCAAAGATACAAAAGACCGACTCGCACCCGAGTCAAATAACACGAAGGCAGGTACAGAATTCACAAGAAAAGTACCTACGCATAACATAATATAAGCATAATATCTCAACATCAAAATAAATACACGAAAGAATACATACCAGTCACGACATCGGGCGCTGTGCGGACCTCCTGCACGGTCAATTGAAAGGCTCTCCCTTGTGCCCTCGGCGCCTCGGCCTTCACTGGCCGACTCTCGGTAGCTCTGATGGCGGCAGGGGCAGATCCCTGAGGTGCTCCCTGAGCTGATACTCGCAACTGCGGACACTCTGCCTTCCGGTGTCTGGTCTGGTTGCAGTGAAAACACACTACAAACCCCTTGGGGAAGTCCTTGGCCATATGCCCCTCCTTGCCACACTTGTAGCAAGATCTAGCTCTACAAACTCCATCATGACCCTTGCCGCACTTTCCACAAGTGCGGCCCTTCTGGCTCCTTGTTTTGGGATCAGCGGGCTTGGCTGCCGGCTGGGACTATGCCGGTCGCCGATCCCTCCCTTGAGACTCCGCCTCCTCCCTAGCCTGAGTCTCTAGCTCAATCTCCCTCTTCCGAGCATTTGCCTGAAGCTCGGCAAATGTCCGGTATGAGGAGTTCGCCACGAACTCCCGAATATCTCTCCGCAAAATACTCAAATAACGGCTCATACGTGCCTGCTCAGAAGACACGTGCTCAGGGCAGAACATCGCCCTCTCATGAAACATCCTGGTGATAACCGTAACGGACTATGTACCCTACTTGAGGGTCAACAACTCCTGTGCCAACCGATCCCGTTCTACTGGAGGAACGCACTCATCACGAAACATGGTGGTGAACCTCTCCCAAGTCACCGCAGCAGGCTCTGCTGGAGAATAGTGTGTTGTCGTGAACTTCCACCAGTCCTTCGCCCCCAGGCGAAGCTGGTTTAGCGCAAACCGAACCTACAAGTGCTCCGGGCACGAGCATGTGTAGAAACAACCCTCAATGTCAGACACCCATCTCATCTCTACAATCGGATCCTGCATCCCATCAAACTCTGGTGGATTCGTGTTGCTGAACTCTCGGAACAGCAACGCATCACCACCCTGCGGCCTCGCAGCAGCAACAACTGCGGTGGTCGCTGCAACAGCAGCCTCAGAAAGAGCAGCATAACGCTCGTCAAAAGTCTCAATCAACGTGGTCTTAATAGACTCGAACATCTCTGGTATCTCTGCCCTGATGGCCGTAGCCACCTCCTCATGGATGATCCGGCGGATCTCCTCATCACTAGTCCCACTGCTCTCTGGCATAAGACGTGTCCTCACCATGATCTACCTCTGAAATACAACATACGATACATTAGAAACTCACTCGAGTATACTCGCACTCGATAACTCATCCCTCCTTGATCCCTGGCATCCCGAAGATTCTTACTTGGACTGTACACCGCCCCGGTGTTTTCAGTAGTACGGGCCCAATACTACTGTCCGCACCGTATCAGTATACACCCCAAGTCCTCCTCTTCGGATCCCAAATCCCAAGTACTCTACTATGCATAATCCACTCTCTAACAGATCTCTCATAAGCTCCTCGCTGCTACCTACTCACTCTCAAGCATCTCATAGCAGCTCACCTCTCCCTAGGCTAAGGCATCACAAATCAGGCCACTCTAGTCCTAATTGGAGTACCTAGCCCACTCTAGCATGAGAATACATCATATCAATATCATAACATATAATATAAAGGTATCTTGGGAAATCACCGTTCGGGCGCTGACTGATCTTACACATGACTCTGCTCTGCATTTTCCAAAAATCTTTTACTCTTTTTGAAAATATTTCTCAAATCCTCAGTTTGAGTTCAAATACGCCCGAAGGTGTACTCGAATCCCTCAAACCAAGGCTCTGATACCAATTTGTAACACCGTAAATTTCAAAACAATTTTTCACATTTTATACAAAACACAATTCATTCATTGTTCATAAAAACATCATTGTTTGAAACTCCAATTCATAGTATATAAGAATCCCAAGATCTCGTAACATAAAAATCCCGTGTGTGTACTGATCAGGCCGGCGCCTTCCCGCGATCCTCACTAGTACCTGAAACAAATAACACCAAACACTGTAAGCACAAAGCTTAGTGAGTTCCCCAAAATACCACACATAACACATATTAGCCCTCGAGGCTATAACTCTGTGGGTCCGTGGACCCTACTCCGTGAACCCTCTGGTTCTAACTATGTGAACCTTCCGGTTCTAACTCTATAAACATGCATGACATAAATCACATAGAAATAATGCAGTACAACACATAACATACATAGCATACGAATACTCTGTCACATAACTTTGGTTACCTACTCAAGGTAAAGTATAGTGAGAAGACTCACCTCGCGTATCTCGGTAACTCGTAAATCCCTGAAATCACTAGTGCTCGATCTCCCGAGCTATAGTCCTCCTATAACACAATACATCTCTAATTAACACTTTCCCAACTAAGGTTGACTAACCCTATCAAGTCAACACCGGTCAACTCTGGTCAATGGTCAACGGTCAACCCAACTCATCGAGTCTGGCGTGGACTCGCCGAGTCTCTACGGAGACCTGATTCCTCTGAGTCCCTTCTGACTCACCGAGTCACTCACCCAACTCGGTTACTCAACCCCTGGTTCGAAATCCCTGAACAACCCGAACTAACTCGTTGAGTCTGCCAATGGACTCGGCGAGTGCATTCCATGCACAACCCCAAACGACCTTCTGAGGTCAGATTTGTTCCACTAGCTCATAGATCCAGTCCTTCCAAGCTTATTTATCACGTAAAGTTCATGTCTTGGCACTCATATCACACCTAATGACTCATAAATGGTATTTTGACCTCAAGCACAAAGATCCCAAACCAAAACCTCCATGGATTCATAAAAAGCTTGGACAAAGGGACACTCTGGACCTCCAAGGGTCCAGATCCAGAACCTAACTCGCTTAAGGGACCAAAGGAGCACTAGATCTAGCCACAAAAGGGCTCAATAAGCCCTAAATCAACATGAACATCACCTCAACAGAAAAGTGTTCGAAAATGGTACCTCAAACGTGATGTTTTGGACCTCAGATCTTCAGGAAGTTAACCCTCTTGCTTCCTCTTGGCTATAGCTTCCTTTCCCTTGCTAGACAACACCACCAAGGTTAACAATGGATCCTTCTCTCACTCCAAACGCTCAAGCTCACTAGGGTTTCGCTCTAAGGACTGGTGAGCACAAATGACGGCCATAAGGCCCTTTAAATAGGCCCCAAACCCGAGAAATTAGGGTTTCATTAAACAGCAAGGACTCGCCGAGTCCACCAATGCGACTCGTCGAGTCCGGTCATTAATCCGGATGAGAAATCGCGTCTCTACTCGGCGAGTCTACGCACCAACTCACCGAGTTCTTCCACAAAACTCAAAATAAAAAAATGAATAAATATAATACTTGAATTTCCGGATGTTACATGTTCTAAGCTTCTAAGTGTCATTTCAAGGTGGTGGAAGAGAAGAAGAGGCCATTTTGGAAGCTAGAAGTTTGTGGGAAAGAGTAGATCTGAGCTTTTCAGAGGTTGGAGCTTCTTCCCGAGGTGAAAAGCTCAAAACTTGCCTTGTCATTTGTGTTGTGTGCTTCTTGGACCTATTTCTAGGGTTTTTGGTGCCAAGATGGAGACTTTATGAGAAAATGGTCTCCATTGGCCTAGATCTATCATATTTCAGGACTATATGAGTTGTATGTTCATAAAAATGCGACCTTGGACGTAAATATTAAGCCATGCATGAGATATAGACCTTTGGGGGAGAAAGGAAAGGTGTTAGAGGGTGTAGGGACCTTTACAGCCATGCAAAGGCTTAAAGGTTCCGACTTTATGGGATAAGAGGCTTAAGGAGAGTCAGATCTGGAAGTTGAAGGAGTGTCTTAACCGTTTAAGACCAAAATCCATGGAATGGCTGAAACTGAGAATTACGCTGGGCATAACTCTCAGTACGCGCAACGTAAGGGGTTGAGACCCCGATTGTGGTTCGTCGGCGTACACCCCGCGTACAGAGAAGGTACGCGCTGCGTACTGCCTCCTGTTGACTCATTGACTTTTAGGGTTTTGGTCAACCTTTGGACTTTTGGGCCAGGGAGGGGTAAAATGGTCTTTTACCCTTCTATGGAAGATGGAGAGTGAATTTAATCTAGCCTTTGAGAGCCGTTATTTATTTGAGAGTATTGTTATGTGTTTAGGCGGGTGTTAGACCAGTGTGTTCGAGTACGAGACTATCCGAGATATCGAGGTGAGTCTTCTCACTATACTGTACCTGGAAGGGTACCTATGTGTGACCGGAAGGTCTTGTATGCTATGAGATATAAGTGCTATATGTTGATATGTGATATGTATGTGTTATGTATGCTATGTATGATAAGGACCGGAAGGTCAAGATGATATGGACCGGAAGGTCAAGATGACATGGACCGGAAGGTCAGGAGGTATGGACCGGAAGGTCGATACGGGTAGGACCGGAAGGTCTATCGGGATTCGAGACGGAAGTCCCCTGAGACACTTGGACAGGAAGGTTCCACAGAGTTATGGCCTGGAAAGGCGTATGTGTTGTATGTGGTATTTTGGGGACGTAACTAAGCATTTATGCTTACAGTGTTGTGTGATGTGTTTCAGGTACCAGTGAGGATCACGGGAAGGCGTCGGCTTGATCGGTACACACACATGAGGAGTTTTACATATTATGATCTTGGGATGTGATGTTATGAGTTGTTATGTGATACAATGACATTTTTATAACAATTATCAATGAAAGTGTGTTTTTAAAATGTGAAAAATTGTTTTGAAATTTACCTCGTTACAATTTTCATATGTTAAAAAGAAATAATAGAAATAATGTTAAAAATCAAATAAATGAGGAATATGAAATTCCAAAACAATTATATTTGCTTAATAAATGGACAATTCCTAGAATACAACCAAAAGTTTTATATGAACTAGGTATTTTTGAAGAATTAGGTTTTAGACAATCATTTAAAACAACTGAAGAAAATTTAACAATGAATCAAGATGATATTATTTTTAAATTATTAACTTATGATGATATTCATAGATATCAATATACTTATAATTATTTACATATAATATTAATGCAAATTGCTTCTAAACCTTTAACTTTACAAGGTTTACCAGAAAGTTTTTTTTAGTTGTTCTATGTGATGGTCATAATATGAATTGGAAACAATTTTTAATGCGCATAATACAATCTAGTTTGACCCATGGTCCAATATATTTCAATATTCATCTTAATTTACAATTATCACTATCTGATGTTAATATACTTGATGATTTAACGTTAAATGTTAAAACAAATGGATATAATTATATGCTAGGATCTGAATTGATATGTATATGTTATAGAATATACGACAGGCCTTTAAAAATGTTAGGTCATAATTTAGTGGTTTGGGCTAGGAGATTATCTTGTATAGGTTCTGATAGGGTTTTGGTCATGTTTTTACTCTTCACAGTTGTATGGGTGTTCATGGCTGTGAACCCTTTTGCGGTCATGTTTCCCTATAAATAGTGTTTTTCCTGTCTGTGAACAGTGACGTTGTGTGTGTGTGATTCAAGGTGTACCAGACGTTCACGACTTAGCTATGAAACGTGTGCATTGCTTGATTATTTCCTTCTTCTACTCCATTCTTGTTCTTTATTGATTGATCTAAGCTTGATTCATTGTTTGATCACTAGTTGGTTCCAGATTTGGGACTTACAATTGTTGATTGATACATCAAGCAAATTTGGGACTTTACAATTGATATCAGAGCCAATCTCGTGTCAAATTGATTCAAGTTCACTTTCGGTTGGAGTGTATTCCTGTTTTTGTGACTTTTCAAGTGTTTCCTGCTTAGTTCTTGTTGTTGTTCATGATTTCCAAGCTAAAAGGGTTGAAGATCTGCTGTTTTCATCGAATTCTAAGTGTTCACGGTTTTCATCTGTTGAAGTGTTTACGGCCGTGAACCATTCTTGATCAAGTGTGTACGGCGGTAAACCATTCATCTCCATTTTCCGTGAATCATTTGTTGACCGAGAACCATTCATTGACCGTGTTTAACTCATTTTACCGTGAATTGTATTGTGTGTACGGCCATGATCATAGTGTACGGTCGTAAACTCTATATGGCCGTCAAATCACTTGGCTATAGAACAATTTCTGTTTTGTACTTTCCTGCTAGTTTTATTTGTTCAATCAATTAAGAAAAACCAAAAACAAATGGAACAACAGAACATGGTTGCTCATCAAGAACTGGACTCCATCATGGGTACAACTACCAGAATTCCATGCTTGCTGTCCGTTGAAGGTTTTCCCGAGTGGAAATACTGTATGGAGAAGTATATTAAGATGAAAGACTTCAAAATATGGAGAAACATCTTGAAAGGACCATTCCAGATCACCACAACACTCGAGAATGGAACAGTCGTTGATAAGGATTTTGAGAACTACACCAATGAAGACTTTGAGAAGATTGAAGAGCAAGAGAAAGCAGTGGATACACTCACAATGACTTTATCTCCAGAGATTGCATAGGGTTTTAGAGTCTACACTTCAGCAAAAGCTTTGTGGGAAGCACTGATAGAGGTGTACGAAGGGAATGAGGATATGAAACAATGTCGTCAAGACATGATGAGGCAGAAGTTGAATATGTTGAATCACATCCTTGGAGAATCTTTAGAAGCTTAAATACAGAGGTTCATCACTCTCACTACTGAGATGAGATCTGCTGGTATTGTGGTTACAAGGTCTGAGAATAACAAGAAGCTTCTAAACTCTCTGCCAAAGTCATGGGACATGAACATCTCAGTGATCAAAAAAACAAAGGACCTCAACCGTCTGAGTCTTGCGGAAACCAGGCGACTATCAAGGCATGTGATCTGGATGACAAACAGAGAGATATCAACCACGTCAATTCCTATTCCACTGCTAATTTAGGAATTGCTTCAAATAGTACATTCTCATCTTTTACTGCTCCTCAACCCCAAACCTTTGTTTCTTCTTAACCATCATCTCATGCTTTTCCACCTATGCATAATGTTCAACCATCAATGCCTTATCCACAAGCAGCCTCCTCGTCGAAAGCACCTATTTCCAATCCTGCCTCCAAAGAAACCGATGAGAATATGGCTTTAGCAACCAGAATTGTTAACTGCTACAGCGCCTTTATAGTTGGAGAGTTGCCTCTTCAGGTCTCTTTTGTTAACCTTGATCAAATACACCCAGAAGATGTCGAGGAGATGGACATCACATGGCAGATTGCCATGGCTGTGTTTAGGGCCAAACAATTTGCAAAGAAAACTGGCAAGAATAACTGGGGAATGAACGTAGAGAAGAAGGTTGGCTTCAACAAGGGCAAACTAAGATGTTTCAATTGCCATGAGCCTGGACACTTTGCCAGAGAATGCCCATGGTGCCAGTTAGAAGCAGCAGGGGAGCTACCACCAACAATCAAACAACAAATCTGGCAGTGGTGGCTCAGTCGTTTGACTGGGAAGATCAGATTCAGGCCTTGAACATCTCATGACCTAAAAATGCTCACCTGGCCCAGATCAATGATGTCCCTGAAGAGCAAGTTGAAGTGGACCCGAAGGAAGAAATGATGGAACTGCAATTTGCCATTATGGTACAGACTACCCCAAACCATAAAAAGAACGAGGACCTTAAATATGAGGGGTACAACCTTAGGAAAGGCCAGAAACCATAAAAATAACATTTATAGGCTAAGACTAAGGACTTTGGGAAATTGCAGGAGGAGTACAGTAACAAATGTGGAAATTACAATTACATTAAGAAACAACTTGCTGTTGTCATTGAAGAACTTGACACATTGAAAATATGTTTTGAAAATGCTGATTTTAACTTTAAAATATCCGATGTGTCAAGGGAAAAATTTGCAACAATAATTGAAAAAAAATGAAGTGGAAGGACCAAAACAAGTAGGTATAGGATATGAGAGTGTCCCTCCCCCATTCAGTCACAATTATATTGCTAAACCTTTGAATCAGGAGGAGATACACCAAGAGCCATTTATGGTGTATGGTAAATCAGTTGTACATGCAACGGAAAGTAGTGGTACGGAAAAAGATACTAACGTTTCTACTTCCTATGCAAATTTGTCTTTAAGTCAGGAAAAGCAAGAGGCTGGAGAGAAAGTGTTTGAAAATAAATTTGTTTCAAAATTTGGTGTCTTTATTTCGAACAATGATGATTGTGTGTCTAACTCAAAACTTGATGTGTTGATTTGTAATGATTTGGTTTCAAAATCTATTGCTTTTGATAAATGTGATGATGCTATTGCTAAAACTAATAAACCTGACACAAGTACATCCACTCCATCTACACCTGTCACACAACCTGATTTTTTCGCTTACACGTGTGGGAAAAGTAAAGGAGTAAATAAGAGCACAAAATCTGAAATAGGCGGTACCAGTTTTAATGATAAAAAGCAAATATGTTTTAAATATGGTATTGCTGGCCATATCACTCAAAATTGTCCTAATAGGGCATTTTTTCATTTTTCTACACCAAGAAGAGAAAATGAGTCGCGAGGAAGGTCTCTCATGAGAAAGTACTTGAGATCTCATATTCGTGATGATGATTGGAATGTTCATAAGGACAAGAGAAGGGTTGAACCTAAAACAAATAAACAGATTTTTACTAAAACAACCACAGGTGACTTGACAAGATCGAATGCGGCTAAGCCAATATCAATTTCATCAAAGGCATTGTCTGGATTTTCGACTAATCCTAGCCGAAAATCTAGACGCTCAAAACAAAAGAAAAATATTTCAAAATTACCTGTGAATATTTCAAAACCTAATTACCAGTGGGTGCCCAAATCTTCAATTGTCCAATCATCATCATCTTCTGACTCTGCATCTGATAGTAAAACAAAAACAAAAAGTCAAAAAGAAAAATCTGTGAATGTCAAGGGTAAACCCAGGGTTGTAATGACTTGGGTCCCAAAATCTAATTGATCCCATGCATTGTACAGGAACAGCTACAAAGGAATGTCGCCAGACCGTGGTATGTCTACAACGGTTGTTCCCGACACATGACAGGAGACATTTCCCAGTTGCACGCCATTCAAAAATTTAACGTGGGATTTGTTTCCTTTGCGGGAGGAGATGGAGGAAAGATCAAGCAAAAAGGAACCGTTACCAATGGAGTGCTGAGCTTTGAGAACATCAACTACACGCCCAAGTTGAAGCATAGTTTGTTGAGCGTCTCTCAAATTTGCGACAAGGGCTACTCTACACATTTTACTGATAAAGAATGTCTTATCTTGCAGCCGGGGATCGTCATTCCTGAAGAATGGATTTTAGTGAATTCAAAAAGAGACAGGAACGCTTACATCATAAACATGAATCATAATCTTCCGGAACAATTCACCTGCCTCTTCTCTAAAGTCTCCGAGCACAATGTTATGCTATCGCACCGTCGGCTCGGACATGCAAATGCAAAGAACATGAATCGTCTTGCCAAGAACAAGATCGTGCGTGGACTCCTAGTCAAAGACTTCGTTACATTTGAAAAGTGTGTGGCTTGTGCACAAGGAAAACATCACCGAAAGCCACACCTGCCAAAACAAATCAACTCAATCAACAAAGTTCTCCAATTGTTGCACATGGACTTAGTTGGTCTGGTCAACGACCTCAACATCAACAAAATTTCATACTGTCTGGTTATGATAGATGACTACTCGCGGTTCACGTGGGTTTTCTTCTTGTCCAACAAGTCTGGGATCGCTGACCTAATCAAGAAGTTTGTGGTTATGATTGAGAACCAAACCAACAAGAAAGTGAAGGCGCTCAAAACTGATAAGTGGACGGAATTCAAGAATGTCGTTCTACATCATTTTGTGCTGAAAAGGGGATCGTGTGTCAATATAGTGCTGCTCACACACCGCAACAAAATGGTGTTGCTGAACGGCGAAACCGTACGTTTAAAGATGCTGCAAGGTTGATGCTGTGTGACTCCAAAATTCCTGTCTTCTTTTGGGACGAGGCGATCAACACGGCCTGCTATGTTCAGAACCGTGTTTTGATCAACAAAGCCCAAATGAAGACTCCGTATGAAATTCTATACGGTCACAATCCATCTGTTGCACACTTCTGAATCTTTAGATGTCCTTGCACCCTCCTTCACTTAGAATCCAACCCTAAGTTCAGCTCGAAGGCCGATGACTGCTACTTCATGGGATACGCTGCACGTACTGCATACAGGGTCTACAACAAGAAAACAAAACAAATTGTGGAATCCTTTGATGTGCACTGGCTGGAGGAGAACGAGACTGACGCTCAAGTCAGTACTGATTGGTTATTCGATTACACTTCTTTATTTAAATCATTTAATGTGTTTTCGGATGATTTGTCAGGTACTTCCTCATGTTCAAAGGTTATTCTTGAAGATGAAGAGGAGGATGTTGTCAACAAACCACCGGTGGTGTCTTCTACGACTCCAACAGTGGATACAGCTATTTTAAGTTCTTTCTCAGACTCTCCGAGTTAACAAATCAATCCAGATGTTGATGCCACTTTTCTTACTCCTGCCGAACGAGAGTTCATGACCATAGATACTTTTGCTGCAACTCAAACATTCATGGAGCTTCTCTTTACCGAACTAATAGAAAACGAGTACGTGGCAAGCCCCTCTGATGGTCATAGATCGTTTGAGGTGGAGCAAATGATGGATTGATCAATGTTCACAACTTTCCTGTCTCGCTCGATGATATGAACCATGAGATCCCTACAAGACTTCAACGCGATCATCTGATCGAGAAAGTTATTGGGCCACTCGGAGACAGAGTCAGAACAAGAAGTCAGAGTGGAGACGTCAACACATGTCTGTACTCTTGCTTTATCTCTCAGATCGAGCCAAAGAACGTCCAAATGGCATTAAATGAACCCAACTGGGTTGATGCGATGCATGAGGAGTTAAATCAGTTTGAGAAACTAGGGGTTTAGCAATTGGTTGAGTTGCCAAAGGGCAAGAAATCTCTTGACACACGCTGGGTCTTTCGGAACAAGCAAGATGATTCAGGGGTCATTGTGCGCAACAAAGCACATTTGGTTGTTCGTGGGTTTCGGCAAATCGAAGGACTTGACTTACACTAAGGTGTATGCTCCTCTAGTGCGCCTTGAAGCTATCCGTATCTTCTTGGTGTATGCTTCCTACATGGGGTTCACTCTCTATCAGATGGACGTTAAGACTGCCTTTCTTTATAGAGCTGTGAAATAGGAGATTTACGTTAATCAGCCTCCTAGCTTTGTCAACTCAAAGTTTTTGAATCACGTCTACAAATTGGACGAGGCTCTGTATGGGTTGCATCAGGCTCCTCGAGCTTGGTATGCTACCCTAACAGATCATTTGCTTGAGCATGGTTACACCAGAGGCACGATCGATCAGACACTCTTTATAAAGCATGTGGATGCCGATCTTATTCTCGTTCAGATATATGTTGACGACATCATCTTTGGGTCGACAAGCCAGCAGCTTTGCAAGGAGTTCGAGACGGTTATGAAGAAACAGTTCAAGATGAGTTCTTTGGGGGAGATGACGATGTTTCTGGGTTTGCAAGTACGTTAAAATTCAACCAGAATCCTGCTGCATCAAGCGAAGTATGTTGAATATATGCTTAAGAAGTTTGGGTTTAAAGACTCCAATCCTGCCTTGACGCCGATGGCCGAATGACCCCTGTTGACTCCAGATCCAGAAGGTGAATCTGTAGATCATACTTAATACAGATTGATGATCGGATCCCTGATGTATCTGACTGCGAGCAGGCCAGACATCATGTTCGCAGTTTGTCAATGCGCTCGATATCAGGCTAACCCTAAACTCTCTCACTTAATTATAGTCAAAAGAATTTTTCGGTATCTCAAAGGTAGTCCAAAATTGGGTCTTTGGTACCCAAAAATTTCTGATTTTGATTTATATGCTTTCGCTGACAGCAATTATGGAGGTTGTGAACTTGACAGGAAATCAACTTCTGGGGGATGTCAATTTTTGGGTGACCGTCTAGTGTCCTGGCAGTGCAAGAAACAAAAAACCGTCTCAACCTCAACAACTGGGGCAGAATATGTTGCTGCTTCCACCTGTTGTTCTCAATTCATATGGATTCAACATCAATTGCTGGACTACAGTTTGAATTTTCTGGATACTCCCATTTTCCATGACAATGACGCTGCAATCCAAATTGCCAAATATCCAGTCCAACATTCAAAAACCAAGCACATCGACATCAAAGTGCATTTTATCAGAGATTGTTATGGGCGTTCACTCATTCGGTTGGAACAGATCCACACTAATAACAATGTGGCGGATTTGTTCACAAAACCGTTTAACAAAGCTGGATTCAATGTGCTTGTTGGTTTTCTAAGAATGATTCGTTTTGAAGACTAATTTTTGTTTATAGATAGTTTAAATTTTCACATTTAATTTCCTTTCTCTCCTATGCACAATTTTAGGGGGAGAAATAAAAACAAAACAAAAATTAGAAAATTCAAAAAATTCAAAATCAATGAAAAATCAGAAAAACCCAAAAATATAATTTCATGGTAGTTTGTCTGCAGGTGTTGTGATGGGAAGTGATAGCAACATGTGATAACAGGGAATTTTGGTCTGTGTAAGGTACCAAAGTTGAATTCTCTAGGTTCTGTGTTCAATGCGCTGGTAGGCATGAAAGATTTATATGGACTTGACTAGGCATAGATGAACTTAAGAAATCAAATGACTTTACAGATCCTGACCTAGATAGATCCATTTAGCCTGACAATACGATGCTCGGGTAGGTTGAACAGGGAGATATACATAGGAATCTGCAGATTACACTAAAGAATCTATCTAGAATTGTGGTTTAACTTTTCCTCGATGTACGAACTCTGTCCTATAATTCTGGTATTGACGGGGCGACTGGGGAATTCCGATAAATTAGGTCTGTAGAAGGTTATTTTTTTTGCTTTCTTGCTGTTATTCGTATGTTTCCTCCTCTGCGTGATTGAAAGATCCGACCTGGACTGCAACATATGCAATTTTATCTCTCTGCATCTTTTTATCTATGCAATTCTTTCTACTTGTTAGTAATATGTTGTCTCCTTTGCGTGATTCAAATACATCTAACCTGGTACACAACATATGCACCATTCTACTTCTCAATCCCTCTAAATCTGGTTAGTCATATGTTAATCCCTATGTATGATTGGAAGAGATCCGACCTGGGTGTACAACATATGCATTCTAAATCTGACTTCTCCGATAATAATTGTCTGCTCATCTAAAGTAAGGAGTATTTTGGAAGTCCCTGATTATTGGGGTATATCAGGAAGCGGGAAACATGTTCTAGTACATCTAATTTGAACACTTAATAGGTTGTCTGTAGATCTCGCTGCTCAATTTAGGTGGACAATAATATCTTTGGTCGTCGTCAGCTGAATGGTCCTTAGGAATTTTATCTAGAAACATAAGGTCACAATGTCTTGTCAATTGTAGTATGTCCTAAATCTATCAAAATCTTTCGTGTTTAAGTGGATCACAATAACGGTGATTGACCAGATCTATTCATAAAGGGGGAGGTACCGATAAACAGATTGAGGCTGTCTAAAAACTTTGATCCTAATATCACAAAAATAATATTAGCATTGGTGAAAGAGAAATTAGTGTTAATGCATTTTATTTTATTTTTATTTTTTATTTTAAATTTCTAAAATTCAAAAATTAAAAATTATTTTAGTTTAAAATTTTAGATTTTATTTTAATTTTAATTTTAATTTTTTAGTCTTCAAAATTGTTGGGATTATTATGTTGCGTCATGGGCTTGGTCCTTAGCCCAGTTTTGATTGCTGGTATTGGGCCTGTCCAACCGTGCATGTTTTTGTTCTAGGGTTTAGTATATAAGCTACATGCATGCAGTCTTAGGAGTTAAAAACGCTTTTATTATTTTACTTACTGAGTTTTGTAAAACCTTAGCTCGCCTCTACAGCAGAAGTTCTTCATCGAGCTCTGCCGAGGCATGACTTTGTTGAATCATAAGCACATATTTGATTCTATTTAGTGTTCATACTCTTTCTGTGATTGTCTTGTTTGATTTTCATATTCTTATCTGTGAAAGATCTAATGGATCTAGAGTTTAATTATCATCAATTGGTATCAGAGCAGGAGACTGCGTAATTCATACACATCTCTTCTGTCGAAGAAATTATTAGGGTTTTTAATTCCGCATTGATTGATATTAATTGAGCTGTCATTCCATATTGACGTATCTCATTAATAGTTGATCTAACCCTAACGAAATATTACAAGTCTGATGTTTTACAGGTAATCGATCAAAAGTCATTACAATGTCCATGGATGATTCACAAACCAATCCAATCAACATCTCCAACAACATTGGTTCTACGACAAGGATTCCAATCTTTTATACTCAAGACTATGAAGTTTGGACGCATCACTTTGAAGATTATGTGATTGGATTGGAGGATAATGGATATTTGATCTAGGAAGCAATCACTATTGGCCCATTCGCTCACTCAAGCACCTCTAAGATTGTCAAAACTCAGAAGGAGTACAATCAGCTTGTTAACGATGTTAAAGATATTCCTCAAGACGAGAAGGAAAAGTTTCAATGCAACATCAAGGCCCTGAGGATGATAAGGTTTTCTTTGCAGTTAGATACGTTTCGTTTGGTAAGTTCTTGTGCCACGACTAAAGAGATCTGGGACAGATTAAAAGAATTGTATTCCACTGACGAAGACTTGGAACATTCAATTCAAGCTCTCTTGCTCTCTGAATTTGGAGACTTTAAGCAGAAGCCTGAAGAGAAACTTGTTCAAACTTTTGATCGCTTCAATCATCTTTTAAGCAAGATGATAAAGCATGGGATTGAAAGGAAAGTTATTGAACAAAAAGTTACTTTCATGAACGGTCTTAGATCCGAATGGATAGCTGTTGTATCTACAGTTAAAGCTCATGAACAGTTCAAGTCATATTCTCTGGCGAAACTAGTGGGCATTTTGAAATCCCATGAAAGTGCACTATCTAAGGAAACGAATGTCATTTCCAGTTTAGGTTCTTTAGCTCTTGTCTCTAAAGGTAAAAGCTCAGTTGAAGAAGAAGAGGAATTGGATCTTGCCAATTATGATCTAACCGGTGAAGAATATGCCATGATGGTATCCAATCCCAGAAAATTCATTAGGAAGAAATTCCCAGCCAACAAGAACCGAAACTGGCAGGGAAGTTACAGTGCCGAAAAGATCAAGGAGGAACCGAAGATGGGGTCAAAGTCTGAAGAGTCAAAGAGAGAAGAGAAAGTTGGTGGAGACTCTGGATTTGATTGCCATTACTATGGAGGCAAGAACCATTTTGCAAAAGATTGTATGTTGAAAAAGAAAGAAGAAAAGATAAATGATGAAGATGAGGAAGCGAGCCTCCTGAGAAGACTGGAGGAAATCAAGAAAAGAAAGTCGGCTGCTAACAATACTACTATGAATGCTTTAATTGTGCAGGATATAGACAACCATGATGAATTTGGTGGTGTGGAAGTTTGGTCCACAGATTCAGAGGATGAAGAAGTGAGGAAGCCCACTCATGGGAAGGCTATGCTGGCGAACGAAGAACCTGTAACAGGAAGGTGCTTTGTGGTGACCGAAGGTGTGTCTCAAATGAGAGGATATACAACCGATGGGGGAATAGAAGGCGAGAAGGAGCGAGAGGAAATGTTTTTTGCTGCCAAACCTGTCAGTGCACAGATCAACGAATGTGATGAGTTGATCAAGAAGGTACAAAATATTCGTGCTTCTCTAAAACTACCTGTTACTAACTATGAAAAGGAATTAAATAACTTAAAATCTAAATTTTCAAGCATAAGTAGCAGTCTCACCCAAACCCGTGTCACAAATTCTAACCTAAATGATCAAATTAGCAGGATTTCATCAAAGAGTGAGGAAAGGAGAATGTGGATCGAGCAGAAGGAGAAGGAGTTGATTAGGTCTAAGGATGATTCAATTTATTTGCAAAGAGACAATCTTAAACTTCTTAAATAGTGAAATGTGTTTTGTTTAATTGCTAAAAGACTATATTTTAACATCACTCAGCTGCATCTTGATTATGAAATAGGAAAGAAGATACATTGCATGATTTTACCCTTCCTTGAATTAAAGGAGGATGATATAGATTCTGAAGCCTACAACTGTGAAAGCGTTGTATCTTATGACGAGGTCTCTCCTACATATAAAATAGGTCTGGACAAAATTGAATCCTACATTAAGTCCAAAGACCACAAGGACATGCTTAAAAATCTGTTAGACGAGAATGATAGGTTGAAATTAAGAGCCGAAACCGTACATAAATTTGACTCTTTGAATGCCAAATTAAGTTCAGAAAATAAAATTGATGTTGAAAATGCATCTGAACTTAATGAGGATGATGATCTGAGTGAAATCTCTATAGAGGATGTGGTTGACTGTTCAGAATTTGTCAAAAGCGAACCTAAGTCACGTAAAAACTTGATTTCTGAAAACTCTGTTGAGTTTACTCGATCGTCTACTAACAAGACCAAAGTTCTCAAAGCAAAAGCTATTGTGTACCAAAAGGTACAAACCACTCCAAATGAAGTCTACACGGTACCAGGTGTCACTCCACACCAAACTGCATAATTGACAGCTATGGTGGAAGAAGATAATGCTAACGGATGTGACGAGTTCTTCTGGTCAGCACCAATAGACAATGCTGATGAGACGAAGGGCCTATCTCAGAAGACCTCATGGAGAGTGAAAGGTAGATATATACCCGAACCACTAAATGAGCCTTCAAGATATGATGTGCCAAGAAAAAGTGGAACCAAAACCTCATTGGGCGAGCATGTGCAAACCACTAGTGAAACATCCTCAGCAAAAAGTGAATGTTGTGCTCATGCTTCAAAGAGAAAGGCCAACATTCACGTAAATCCAAAACAGGTGGCTGATCGAAAACACCAAAGAAATATGAGATACAAGAAGAATCTCTCAGAAAGAAAAATAGTTTTGGAAATCACAAAATCCTCATTTTTTAAGGATAGACAGGAAGCATAAATCGCAAGAGGAATCAAGGAACCGAAAGGAGAGTTTCGGTCCCACGACCGAAATGCACCGAAAGAGTAATTTTGGTCCTCAGAACAACACCAACCGAAAGGGTATTTTCGGTCCCTCTACCGAAAGGAACCGAAAGGAGAGTTTCGGCCCCTCGACCGAAAGGAACCGAAAGGAGAGTTTTGGTCCTCGAAGCAATATCAACTGAAAGAGCGGTCTCGGCTCTCCACCCAACTGCAACCGAAAGAGCAGTTTCGGTCCCCATCCCTACAAGTCCAACCAGACACACAAAAGACCCTATGACGCTTCCGGGCCCAACACTTCACATTCCAATTCTCGTCCTTTTATTGACTTAAAGGGAAAAGGAAAACTCTTTCCAGAAGATAACAGACTTCCAAAAGTCATCCAAAAGAATGCCGACGTCAATACCACAAATCTCAATCCTACTAAACCAACCAAAATTAAAGTTTTCACCATAAAAAGAAAAGATGAAACAACTTTAATTAAATGCACTTACTTGGTTGATATTTCTCTTACTATTCCATGTCCTGTAAAAGGCTCAGAAGGACCCAAGAAACTTTGGGTTCCTAAATCTGCTTAATATTTTGCAGGTTATACGTGACGAGCAGTTTGACGAAGAATGGTACATTGATAGTGGCTGCTCACGTCACATGATAGGGAGGAAGGAAGAACTGAAGGAGTTTCAGTCTTTCAAGGATGGTGGTATTGTGAAGTATGGCAACAACTCATATGATACTATCAAAGGCTATGGAATGATCACTAATGGCGATTTCTCTATAAGAAAAGTGGTGTATGTTGAAGGGCTCCAACACAACCTTATCAGCATTCCACAGCTGGTAGTTGGCACTGGATTGAAGGTATTGTTTGACGATGAAGGCTCAGAGATTGTCGAGAAGAAATATAATAACGTTCTGTTGAAGTCAAAGCAAAAGGGGGAAATGTATCCTTTGAACCTCAACCCAATTCGAGGTAAACCAGCAGTTTGCTTACTCACAAAGGCTCACTCTGATGAAAGCTGGTTATGACATCGAAGACTCTCTCATCTGAATTTCAAGGATATCAACAAGTTGGTTTTGGGCGATCATGTTCGAGGTCTTCCAGTTCTAAAATTTGATAAAGAACATCTTTGTGCAGCATGTGAAATGGGAGAGCAGAGTAGGCAAAGTCATCCTTCTATTATCAATACTAAGTTGATAGAACCATTGGAGCTGTTACATATTGAATTATGTGGACCCTCGTCCATTGAAAGCATTGGGGGAAACAAATACATTTTGGTTATAGTGGATGATTTCTCTCGATTTACATGGGTATTCTTCGTGAAGCAAAAGTCTGAAGCCACTCCAAAGCTCAAGCTCTTTATAAAACAGATAGAGACACAACTAAGGAAAGTCGTTCGTAATGTGAGAAGCGACAATGGCTTGGAATTCAAGAACAAAGATTTTGAAGACTTTCTTGCTGAAAAGGGAACGACTCACAATTTCTCAACCCCATACACTCCGCAGCAAAACGGAATCGTTGAAAGACGAAACCGATCTCTATGTGAAGCAGCTCGAACAATGCTATGCTTCGCGTCCTTACCTCTGTATTTTTGGGCTGATGCAATTGCTGCTGCTTGTTATACTTAAAACATATCATATTTGAACAAGCGATTCTCTATTACACCTTACGAGATTTTGAATAATCGTAAACTAAATGTGAAATTCTTTCATGTGTTCGGTTCAAGATGATTCATCTTCAACTCCAGAGAGAATCGAAATAAGTTTGATGCTAAGGCTGATGAAGGAATATTCTTGGGTTACCCCCTGAACTCCAAGGCGTATAGAGTTCTCAATAAGCGCTCAAAGAAGATTGAAGAAACATACTATGTAACCTTTGACGATAGTTATGTTAAGAAGATGAAATCGACGGAAGATGCAACACAGGAAATCTTTCAAAGAATGGTCAAGTTACTACCTCTATTTCAAATCTTTTCGACCAATATTTACTTCTGTTTGATGAACCTCAAAAGGCAATTGACTCTGAATCAACTGCAAAAGACAACAAAGTTAATAATCCAAAACAAATTATCGATGACGCTGCTCAAAAGATGGCTAATGATTAACCCAAAGAAACCGAAAGGCCGGAGGCAAGCGAACCTTCGACTGACCGTCCTAATGTCCAGGGGGAGGGTCCATCTCTTCATCATGATCAAGGTTCTTCGTTCCAGGGGGAGGGCTTACTGTCACATTCTTCTAGTTCTTCATAGAATCCAATCTGTGACAACCCGATATTTCAACTCTTTGTAATGACCAAAAAGGGTCAAGTATTGTAACCACTTTTGAGTAATAAAATTTACTTTCATAAATAAATGTACAAATAGTTCTATTTAATTTCCTTCTATGTTTAAATGTCTTTGAACCATGATCGTACGTGAAAAGAACGCCCAAATCCGACTTCATATAGCGAAGTTATGATTTTTCCAAGTTCGGCTTAGCAACAGACAGCTAAAAACTCGAATCGGAGATCGAGCGACTTTTGGCCAGAATGACCTAAACGAGAATCGAAGGTCTCGACAATGGTATTCCAGCGGTAAAAAGTCTGGCAAAAACCGACATCAGATAAAGAAGTTATGAATTTTCAAAGAAATTCCTTAAACACGATGAGTTTAATATAAATAATAAAAAAATAATTTCGGAATTTGCCGACGGAGTCTAAACGAAAGTTGTAGAGCGTAGTCTCACCTACGCGTGGATATAAAGACCATCGAAAACGGAGTTCGTATGAAGAAGATATGAATTTTTGAAGTTTATTAAATAAATTATATATTTATTTAATTCAAAAATCGGACCTTATCCGAAGAGGATTCAGCGTCCTCATCCGAGGTACGCGCTGCGTACCCCTGTACGCCCTGCGTACCCGAGAGACTTGGCCTCTGATCGTCCACGTCGCCCTATCCGAGGCGTCCGGCCCGTCCGACCCGTCCGAAGTGTCCGACCCGTCCGACCCGCTGTCCCGTCCGACCCGCCGTCCCATTCGACCCGTCTCCCCAGCAACCCGTCCCATCCGAAGCCGAGGTAGTCGAGGCTTCGGTCATGCATGACGTACGCGTACGCGCTGCGTACGAGCGTACGCCCCGCGTACCGAGGCAGTTCAACCTTCCTATAAATAGGATGCGAGGGCTTCCGAGAAAAGGGCTCATTTCTCTCCTCTCTCTCACAATCTTGCCTCGTTTTCCGTGCCCGTTCAAACCCGAAGCTCTGGTCTTTTTGCGCAAGTCCCGAGGGTCGATTTTACTCCCGAGATTCCCGAGAATCCCGAGGAAAATCCGTTTCCCGAGACGAAACTCTGCCCGGTTTTCCATCTCGCTATCTTCAAACTTTCAAGTGAGTTTCATACCCCTTAATTTACCTTTTAAATATTCTATAAATTCTTTTATATGCTTTCAAGGGGGGGATTACAAGTAAAACACACGAGTATTATCGTGTGTTACATAAAGAAACTCTTTTATATGCTGTTATATATCCAAATCACATGCGATTTATAAACCTTTAAGGAACTTTCATATATATAACATATGTTAAAATAGCATTCTATCTTTTGAAATATAAATTTGTTGTAATGCATGTATAAACTAAACTTTTCTTAGATTATTCTTGTCTATCTTAGACTCTACACCAAAAATCTATGCTTTCATAAACAAGTGATTCCTTTTCTAGGTATTTCTGAACAAACAAGACACACTTTTAGAAAACTATAATAGGTATAGTTTTACGAACAAATTTCTAACTCTTATGTACTAGAAACATGAATTTCAAGAAGTTTACTTTCGTATACAAGAACAAACGTAACATTTTAACAAGTAGATCTGTTTTTATACCACGGTTTTGTGAGACACTAACTTCATGTACGTTCGAGTACACATTTCAAGTCCTGTATTATATACCAGAATCCCTTGGAGGGGGAGCGTGGTGTTTGTGTATAGATCTATACGGGCTTGACAAACCCGCGCCCTGACTGTTAGCTGCAGTCCACCGTTTGGGGTGACAAACGTCATAACATTCCAACGCCTGAAGAACGTTGTGTATAGGCATTCCGAGTCAATAGTATGGTTATAAAACTCACAAGGGGTATTAAAAATGCATTGATTTACAAGGTTTTCAAACTCATTGGTTATTTTACACTTACATACATTTTAGGAACAAACATTGGTCTTGAGTGAAGGCTACTATTATACTAGTAGAAAATATAGGATTTTCTTAACACAAACAAACAAAGACAAAACATTTCATTTCATTCAAACATTGTCATTTAAATACTTATGAAACTCACCAGCTTAAATGTTGATCTACTCTTTCAAAATTACTTGTATGTCCCAGGAAATCAGTAAATTTCAGGTATTCATTTTGCTTTTGATGAAGGGATGCTGCGGCGCCAGTTTAATCTCGTATTTTGACATCATATTGTAATTGGTTTTGAACATGTAACTTTTGACAAATGTAAACTTTCAATTATATATATGATGGTTGTATTGCTTTCTTTACTATGTATTCATTTGTTACGTTACCACATGAAGTCATCCGCCCCCGAACGTTTCCGCCGTTCAGGTTTGGGGGTGTGACACAATCGAAGGAGGTGATACCAATCCAAGTGCTGAACATACGTCATCCTTCGAGGGGGAGAACACCATAGTCAATGATGATGACATAATGTCAGAATTGGAAGAAGAGTTCAATGCTGAATTGGATCCCAATTGTGATCCTAATTTCCCACCGCTTATCAAATGGACCAAAGATCACCCTCAAAGTCAAATTATAGGGGAATCTTCAGAAAAGGTGCTTACTCGATCTCAAATCAAAGCAAAACAAGCTGCACTCTTTTCACAAGTAGAGTTTTGCATGTTTAACTCCTTTTTTTCCAAAGTTGAACCGAAGACTGTTAATTCTTCCCTTGATCATTCAGACCAGGTTCAAGCGATGCAAGATGAGTTAAATGAGTTTGAAAGAAACAAAGTATGGTGACTTATTCTAACTCCCAAGGATGGCTCGGTTGTCGGTCTCAAATGGGTATTCAGAAACAAGATGAATAAGGAGGGAAATGTCATTCGCAACAAAGCTCGATTGGTTGTCAAAGGCTACTGTCAGGAAGAAGGCATCGATTATGAAGAGACCTTTGCTCCAGTTGCAAGATTAGAGTCTGTTCGTATATTTCTTGCCTATTCAGCTCACAAGATCTTTGAAGTCTATCAAATAGACATCAAATGTGCATTTCTCAACGGTGAGCTTGAAGAAACTATGTATGTTGAGAAACCACCAGGCTTCGTGAGCGAGAAGTATCCAGATCATTGTTATGTCCTTGACAAAGCGGTATATGGCCTAAAACAGGCTCCGAGAGCATGGTATAAAACTCTAACTCGATTCTTAAAAATGTCTAAATTCAAACAACGTTCGGTTGACCCAACCTTCTTTCGCAAGAGAGAAGGTAACCACCTTATGATAGTCCAAATTTATGTTGATGACATCATCTTTGGCTCCACGAATCCTAGCTTAACAACTGAATTTAGAAAGTTGATGGAAACTAAATTTGAGATGAGCTCAATGGGTCTAATTAACTTTTTCCTTGGATTAAACATTAAACAAGGACCCGAAGGCATTTGTATTAATCAGGAGGCATACACCAAGACACTATTGACCAAGTTTGGGGTGACGGGTGACTCCAAAGTAAAAGTGCCTATGGCCTTTGGAACAAAGATTACACCCTCATTGGAGAAACCAGCTGCTGATATGACGCTCTATCGTCAAATGATTGGGTCTCTGATGTATCTCACAGCTAGTAGACCTGACATCATGTTTTTAGTTTGTTACTGTGCAAGATTTCAAGCTAACCCATGCGAACCTCATCTACAAGCCATGAAAAACATCTTTCGCTATCTGAAGCGAACCTCCTCTCTCGGTCTGTGGTATCCAGCCAACTTAGGATTCTTTGTTCAAGCATTCTCAGATGCTGACTTAGGTGGCTGTGGATTAGATCGTAAAAGCACCACTGGAGGATGCCAATTTCTAGATGGCAAATTGGTTAGCTGGCAATCGAAGAAACAAACTTGTGTCTCCCTCTCCACTTTAGAAGCTGAATACATCGCTGCAACATCATGCACATCTCAAGTCGTATGGATACAAAGTCAGCTTAGGGATTACGGGCTAAACGTGAAGAAAATCCCACTATATTGCGACTCTAAAAGCGCAATTAGGATTTGTCACAACCCAGTGCAACACTCAAAGACTAAACATATAGCACTAAGGTACCACTTTATCAAGGATCACGTCGAATATGGTAACGTAGAAATTCACTTCGTTAGGACAACCGATCAACTGACAGACATGTTCACTAAGGCTTTCCCTGAAGCGAGCTTCAATAAGATTCTACAAGGCCTAGGAATAATGCAAGCCGAATATGTACCAAAATCGCCTTCGCTTCAATAAAGGTAACAAGCGAAATAGAGCGAACCGAAATGAACCGAACGTTCAGTCTATGTCGGGTGAAGTTCGACCATGAACCGAACGTTCGGTCTATTTCGGGTTCGGTCCTTCTGAACTCGTTCGCTTCTTTTTCTTATCAAGGCATTTTGACTGTATTCTTTTGTACACTTTTTAAATACTTCTTTTCTACTTATAAAATCCAAAAATATTTTTCCCTTTCGTTCAATTGGTCAATTCTCACAAAATACAAAAATATTTTTATTTTTATTTTTTTTATTTTTATTTTTTTTTTATTTTTCTTTTTATCTAATGTTTTTCCTTTTGTCTAAGTGTGATTCTCAATGGCGCAGCTAAGGTAGGTAATTTTTTTAGTTAGGCATCCCTAGAAGCATGTTGTTGTATGTTGACTAAAGCCTCAAAATATTTTGAGTGAAGCCTTAATAACATGATATATACAAATCATGTTTTCCCAATCCAGGCTGTAATATATACAAATCATCTTTTATGAATTTGTCTAAAACCAAGGCTTTTCTTACCCTAAAGATCCAGTTTATTCATTTTGAGATTTCTTTACTTTCTTTTGTCACTATAATATATATCCCACCTACTTGTTCAACATATCACATTGATCTCACAAGTACTTCATTCAATTTCGATCTTATATCAAGTATCGACATCATGAATTGAAGCGAAAGCCACCCCTTATAACCTTCAAAAAGATGCCTTTCAATACTTCTTAACAAGTTATTGATCCTAATTTAATGGGAAACCAAGCAAGCACTTTAATGTCTCTCTTGACTTTGAAGGAAGTGATTCGTGCCCATAATTAATTGTTTTATGTCTTTTTAAGACATCACAAATTATCACGAAAAGTTTGCTTTATTTCTTTATCTTTTTCACTCTGTGCATGGAAACAACCCCTATTCTAGGCGGTGAGGACTTGGAATTTGATTCCACGTATTTCAGTCCTTACCGTGTACAGAGTGACGATGATGATGAGCCTATAACAAAGCATCATCTCAAGGCAGTGAACCAAAAGCTTGATCAACTGCTCTCATCCTCTTCCTCTGGAGCTTACTCTGAAGCTGCATTAAAGGCTTTATTCTCAACTGTTGTTCAAGAACACAGTGCCTCACTCTCTGCTGCAACTAAAGCCATTGAAGCATCCACTTCTCAATGCCAGCAAGCCTCTCTTGTTGTTGAGGCTTCTACCAAGGAGTGCAAGGAAGTGACTGCAAAAGTCGATAAAATAGTTTCTCAAGCTCACCTCTTTTTAGATTCTTTGCAGGCGGCAGCTAAGAAGAATGCTCAAACAATAAATGCTTCGGTGGATAATCTTCAACATTCTCTTCAATCTGAACGTTCCAACTTTGAAGCTGCACGCCAGACAATTGAAGCTGCCAACGGAACTTTGCATGCTAACGTCAATGAACGATTGACTCAATTGGAAGCTGAGTTAGCTGTAGAGAATTGTATCATGGATGAGCTAGACAGGAGAACCTCACAGCTGAAAATGCAAAATTACAAGCTGCGTACTGCTACTGCTGAGGTCAACGACCTGAAGTAAAAAAGGGAGGTCATTCGGAGTTCTGCTGCTGATGTTCACTCCATCCTCCATCATCTCATTGAAGCGCATGATCCTATCATCACCATAACTATCAGGCACCATCTGGCTGACAAGCTCCGATCAGCATTGGACATCCTTAGTCGTATTGAGGGTGTTCCAGTGACTCGTGTCCAGCCGAAACAAGAGGGAGAGAAGGTAAAAACTCAACCTCCTCCTGGACCGAAACCGTCTACTGAACCGAAGGGTAATGAAGCTTAGAACAGTAACAAGGAGAAAAAGAAGAAGAAGATTGGGGAGGATGACACAGACAATGAGGATGATGTCTATGCTGAGAATCCTAAAAACCCTTTTCAGAAGGTAAAGCCCTCTGAAAAAGAAATGGAAGGAAACTACAAGAAACAACAAGCTGAGCTCGAGTAAAAGCGAAAGGAGGCAGAGCTCCTAGAAAAGAAGAAGTCCATGTTTCCTGTCTGGACTAAAGATTCACTTCAAAGGTGTGCTATCGATGAGCCTAGCATACTTTGGCTTGAGCCAGTGATGTCATTTGGGCTCGAGAACTCCAAGGATGCACAGCTCGACATGCCAATCATACGAAAGGCATTCATCTTTCACTACTTTAATTCGACTGCTGCTATTCCTTCCCCAGACCCAAAGGTAGATAGGGATCTACTGGAATTCTACTTGGAGTTTGCTCAACCCCAGTACTTAACCTGGAGTTCGAAGAAGATTACTACTGTTAAGATTTTGAAGCCCTACTCAGCAGGGAAGTTTATCAATGTTAAATTCAAAGTGACTCAAGGCACCAAAGGCTCAGTTCACAACTTCACCCTTGCTGATCTACCGAACCTTAATCCTCACGACTGGATACTCCTCAAAAATATTCTACTGTAAAATCCACGGGAGTACCAGCCAATAATTGATCATGTCAAGCGAATGCTTGTGTGCTACATTCACAAGGTAGCGAAGATGGACCAGGAGATTGCCTCTTCCATTCACAAGCGAACCATGATCAAGACTATGGGAAAAGTAGGCAGTGTCAACACAACGGTCAAGGGGAAGATTGATTCGAAGTACCACACTGTTTTGTTCATCAGAGGCGAAGGTCAGAAATGCCTGTTCGCTCTCGTTGACAAACACCTCTTCTCAACTTCTTGCCTGGAGAATATCTTGGAGATCATTTAGAGGTGTGATCAGAATAGTGCAACTGAAAAGAAGTTGTTCACTGATATGCTGAGGTGGTATATCCAACTTCGGCAGACACTTCTTGCAATAATTCCTCGGCTGTTCAAATTAATAAAGACCGTGAAGCCAACATAGAAGAAATAATCTCTTGCCTCATTTGATGCAAAGGGGGAGATTGTTGGGATTATTATGTTGCGTTATGGGCTCTGTCCTTAGCCCAATTTTGATTGCCGGTATTGGGCCTGTCCAACCGTGCATGTTTTTGTTCTAGGGTTTAGTATATAAGCTGCATGCATGCAGTCGTAGGAGTTAAAAACGCTTTTATTATTTTACTTACTGAGTTTTGTAAAACCCTAGCTCGCCTCTACAGCGGAAGTTCTTCATCGAGCTCTGCTGAGGCATGACTTTGTTGAATCATAAGCACATATTTGATTCTATTCAATGTTCATACTCTTAATGTGATTGTCTTGTTTGATTTTCATATTCTTATCTATGAAAGATCTAATTGATCTAGAGTTTAATTCTCATAAAAAATGTTTTATTAATTAAATTGGATGTATTGGGTATTGGATTTGAAGCCTTTTTGGGTTTGCTATCCATGGGTTATGGGCCGAGAAAAGGGTCCAAGTATATAATCAAGCGTTATCGGCCGTTTACCTCTTTACCTTCATTCTGCGTTTGCGGTCGTGAACCCCAAGACCGTTTTCTCTCTCTCTCTCTCTCTCTCTCTCACACACACACACACACAAATTCTCGATTCGTCTCTATTTCGTGTTTTCTGTTGAAATTGCTTATTGATTTGTGTAGGTATGCCCAAGGCGACTTCATTCGTGCAAAACTTATAAAGAAATAAATGTGCTTAGTAGGATTATTGAAGAAAATCGGACTGTTGGAACCTGTTGAGCTGTTCACGGCACTTTGAATCGTTCACGGCCCATGAACGGTTCACGACCGTTGAAGCATTCACGGCCATGAACCCCATTTTGGACATGAACTCAATTGTTAAATCAGTTAAAAATAAAGCTTAATTAACTGATTATTGAGAAAACCTAAGCTAAATTGTTTATTTTTTTTGTTTTTCTCACTTGGTTCGGTTGGTGCAGATCAACAATGGCTGATTTGAAGCTTGCTGACATCCACAACCTTGCTATCTTTTTGGTTGATCCACCAACCTCACACAGTGATTTCAAGTCCATGATTCATGGACTGAAGAGGTGTTGCTATTGGAATAGTGTCTAAGCCCGTAACTATATTTGGTATGTACTTGACCTGGTTGTGCATTGTCCTTTTGGGTTGCCTTCACCAAAGCAACTTGACAAGATAATTTAAGGAGAGAGAGAGAGAGAGGATATTATGGTTTATTAATATATTATAAGAATAATATATTAAAGGAGAAATCATATTTATTTTATTAGTATTAGTCATAAATTAATTAGGAATTAATTTGGTGACTAAAAGAGATTAATTAAATAAAGGGGCATAAACTGTCAAATGTGTGATAGTTGAGTTTTGGGCTTGGAAACCTAATGGACTAAGGGGGAACGAAATTATGATGAAGGATCATAATATTTTCGTCCAAGGCCCTATTTAAGAAGGTTCCTTGAGCTGCTTGGTCATTAAGCTGTCCATTAGGGTTTAGATTGAAACCCTAACAGCCTACAGTATAAATAACACCTAGCCTTCAATTTTTGGTCACTTGCTTCCCAAGAGAAACCCTAGGCCGAAATTAAGCATCCTTCCTCCTCTCTCATAGTTTCCTTCTTGCTTGTGGTGTTTGTAAGCCATTAGAGGAGTTACAATTGTGACTTTAAGCTCCAAGAAAGAAGATTCAAGCTTCCATTGAAGAGGTAAACATCTAGATCTGATGTTATATGTTAATTTCGAAATTATGTATGCTAGATTAGGGTTTGTAAGTCTTGGATTCATTGCATGTACAATAGAGAAACCTAGATCCAAACATTAGGGTTTGTATGAGCACATAGGATTGTTCTTATGCATAAAACCCATCAGTTGCCTCACTTATGCCCTCACATCAAGTCCAGTCATTTATCAAGGACTTGTGAAGCAGTTCTAGAACACAACTGCAGTGCGCAAAGAAGATGATGTTGTAGTCTCTATAGATGCAACTGTCAATGGAAGGAAGATCACAGTAACTGAGCAGGTCATTCGCGAGGTACTACAGATCAATGACCAACTTGGATTTCCAACCGAGATCTCTATGGACCAGACTGAGGAGATCATTGTACGTATAGGCTATGAGAGTGTATTTCCTCCAACAATCAAGAAACTATTGCCACCCTACTGGATATTCCTCGTCCATGTGTTCGTGAGCTGCATCTATGGAAGGAGAGCCGGTGTAGATGAGGTCTCGTTGCACAACACTGGTGCCATTGCTGCTCTTGCTGCTAGTCTAGACTTGAATTTTTCGAGATACATCTTGAATGAAATGGTTGGTAATGCGGAAGGGAAGAAGTAGTGGCGGAGCCAGGATTAAAGTATGGGGTATCCCAATTTTATTTTTAGGGTAACCCAATATTTTTTCCGGGGTACTTAGGTTTGTAAGTCTTGGATTCATTGCATGTACAATAGAGAAACCTAGATCCAAGCATTAGGGTTTGTATGAGCACATAGGATTGTTCTTATGCATAAAACCCATCAGTTGCCTCACTTATGCCCTCACATCAAGTCCAGTCATTTATCAAGGACTTGTGAAGCAGTTTTGGAACACAGCTGTAGTGTGCAAAGAAGATGATGTTGTAGTCTCTATAGATGCAACTGTCAATGGAAGGAAGATCGCAGTAACTGAGTAGGTCATTCTCGAGGTACTACAGATCAATGACCAACCTGGATTTCCAACCGAGATCTCTATGGACCAGACTGAGGAGATCATTGTATGTATGGGCTATGAGAGTGTATTTCCTCCAAAAATCAAGAAACTATTGCCACCCTACTGGAGATTCCTCGTCCATGTGTTCGTGAGCTGCATCTATGGAAGGAGAGCCGGTGCAGATGTGGTCTCGTTGCACAACACGGGTGCCATTGCTGCTCTTGTTGCTGGTCTAGACTTGAGTTTTTTGAGATACATCTTGAATGAAATGGTTGGTAATGCGGAAGGGAAGAAGCAGTGGCGGAGCCAGGATCAAAGTATGGGGTATCCCAATTTTATTTTTGGGGTAACCCAATATTTTTTCCGGGGTACTTAGGTTTCCCCGGTTCAATTTCGGTTTTAAACCCAAACCTTAAATGAATCCTTAACTAACCTCAAGTCTTGTTATATAAACATGAAGTTGAAGTATATTTTGATACTTGAATCAACGTGGGATTCAAAATAGATATTAAATGAAGTATGAGGATAACAGGCTTATATAATAGACAAAAATGGTTGAGTTTACATATGTTTGGCGATGTGGGATAGAATAGCTATAAAACAAAAATAAACAAAGAATATGCAAGGAGCAAGAATTGAACTTGAGAGCTTTACTTTGAAAAGGCAACGCCTTAACCAATAGCTCTACTATTTATTTGTGTTTATAACTGAAGGGATACATATATATACATTATACCGAAAAAAATTCAAGAATCTGTAAACAAAAATTACACTACTGAAAAAAATTTGAGGGGTATCCCGATCTACCCCGGGATCCCCTTGGATCCTCCTATGGGAAGAAGAGAGATAAATTTCTCATGTTTCCGAGGTTTCTTCAGATGATCTTCAATAGCAAATACCCGGAGCTTGATAAAAGAGGAGAAACACTTGACTTGAAGTCCCTTGGTTCCACCACCTTCAGGCTCATGAAGTAAAACCGTAAAGAAAAATTCATGTTTAAAGGGAAATACCCATTGGTGAAATTTGGCCAATTTGTTGAAGTCAGTGATGCATCAGAATCCGAAAGTGCCTCAAGGAATGAAGATACTGAGGATAAGGTCATCACTGCTTCTGAACACGAAGAGGATCCCGTTATTCCAATTGCCATTGTTGAGGAGCATGTACCGGTATCAAATGAAGAAGCAAATGAAAAGAATGATGGTGATGTTGCAGATGATGATGATAATGATAAAGAGGGTGATTATGAATATGATACGGGTTTAGGTGGTGATTTATCTGGCTTTTAAAATGATGACATTTTTTTTCAGTTTTGAGCATGACGAGTATAGCCCAAGTATTGAGGATTTCAACTCCTTCTTTGACAATGTCCATGAAGTTGCACAACCGGAAACGGAGACATGGGGAGTTGATGATGTGCTCAAGGTGACACCTCCAACTAGTGATCAGATGGTCGGTGCTTCAGTTAATCTGAATACAACTTCAAGGATTCCTCCCCTTCATGTTGCTATTCCAACTTCTTTGCCATCTCAGAGTGATATAATCATGACACAAGCCTCCCAGCCTCCGTTGAAAAGAAGCAGAGCTGATCCGAGACCGGGAGTGCTCATTCAGGAACAAGATCCACCTGTGCAACCAACCACTTCCGCTGCTACACCAACTGTGACATCCCCATTTTCACGGCCAGAAAAGACCGATTTTGTTTATGCTTTATAAAAGTCAGAGTACCTCTTTTAATAAAAATGTTGCGGAATTTGTTCCCAGTAAAACATGATAAATACATTATCAAAGCATTTCCGAAGAAAAGTATTTTTATTCATTTTAAAACATTTGGGATGTCATCGTCAATACAGAAACATAATCATAAACATAACTTACATTCATTATCACTAGTGATTTATATATCCTTAATCTCTCAGTGTAATGTGACTTCATATCAACACCTATGATATAAATAAACTGAGTGGGTCAGGTTGGGAAACCTGGTGAGTTCATAGGGTTTTCAACTCACAATAAATAAGTTTATTAACTTTATCAAACCAAACAAACTCGATTACTCGTTCCCATTATCCTCACTTTACGTCCCTAAAACATCTAACACAAGGGACCTAGTCTAAGGACTTTCATCGGGGTGACAACACATGCTTCGGGGATTCCTTAGCAATTCATGTCAAATAAGGCAACCATGTGGGGGATGGAGTACTACTGGTAAACACACAGTTCAAATAAACACCTACAGGTTACGAGCCTGCTAGCGTTCCACTAGACTGTCTAGAATAGTCTGTGGTCATCATCTATACTCTGCTAGATGACTGGATCATCAATAACATCTATAACGAGGCCTCTCATTATTTTATTTTGTCACACAACAACTATTATATCTAACCATGTTTTACCCAACACATTTTGTAGATATAAAATACATATACAGCTTAAAACATTTAAAACATGTATAAAAATCTTTCATCAAACATATACAACAAGTATTCAGGCAATATGCACACAACACGTAAATTATATAAAAAATACTTCATATCTATGTGTAAGATGAAAGGGACTATGCACTCACCTGAAAGGTGGTGACTCTGCACTCAAACAGCGCTTCGTTATCTCAAAATAATTTTCCATTGACAAAACCTAGTATCAACATAACTAGGGTTTAGTCTAACGTTAACCGCGACTAATTAATAGTCAAATTATTATTACTATTATATAAGTGCGACATAATACTTTTCACCCACTATATACAGACGAGGCCAGACATGGAACACCGGAGGGTAGGATCATTTTGGCATATATGCACTTCTGAATCCAGCAACCCTATGCATCCCTTTAAACTAGAGTCCCCGAACCGCGAGTGGTTAAAAGATATTATAACGACACTTATATAACTCATAATAATAGCCCAAATACTTATTATAAGGTCCTAATAACATCACTATATTAAAACATAAGATATACTAACGATAGGGTAGGCTTAGCTCACTTACAGTGGGTTTTTCACAAAACCGGGTTTCGTTGGTGCAGCGTTCCTAAACCGAAAGACCCTTTTTCTCGGGACTCCGGGAGCCTCGGGGCTTCCTTCGGGTGCTGGGGGGGGGGGGGGTTACCTAGGCTTATGGGGGTTAAGAACCTTTAGAGAGAGAAAGAAGTTAGAGAGAGAGAGAGAGAGTGAGTGAGTTTTTAGGGTGAGAAAGAAGGCAACCTCGACCTTCTATTTATAGGCCTCCACCTTCGGACTATGCTGGGCGTAGCCTTTGGTTACGTTGGGCGTAACTTCGGATAAGGGTGCCAGCTAGTCTTCGTACGAGACACGTGCTGCGAGGAGGCTGGGTCGACGTGGGCTTTTCTGGACTGAGGGAAGCAAGAGGACACGAGGCGTACCGAACTTCGGACGTTGGGCGTAGGCGATGGGCGATGTGTCATCATCTGAAGCGGCTTCATTGGACGGCTGGGATTTGGCCACGTCATCAACAGCTTCGTAAATCCGAGTTCTAACTTCAAAATTTTGTATCTTCCTCATACAAGATCTATTTTTGACGTTCTTTATATCCACGCATAGGCAGGAACGTACTCTACAACTTTCGTTTAGACTCCGTCGGCTAATTTTGACTTTATTTTAAAAGTTATATTATTAACAGACCGAGACAGGATTGGTCCATTAAAAATTCATAACTTCTTCATCCAACGTCCGTTTTTGTCTGTATTTTTATCGTTACGCTACTATTAACGAGATCTTCGATTCTCGTTTAGGTTGTGTTGGCTAAAAACCGCTCGGTCTAATATTCAAACTTCGGGTTGTACACCGCTAAGCCGAAACTTCGAAAAATCATAACTTCTTCATACGAAGTTAGATTTGGGCGTTCTTTTTATGGATGCTCTCGGTTTAACATATTCCACGACTTTCATTTAGATCACTAAGGCTAAAAGTCGCTCTATCGTAGATTCACTATTTACGCTTCCCGTTGTCGTGCCGGTTCCGTCGCGAAACTTCGACGGGTCATAACTTTTTCGTTATAACTCGGATTTAGGTGTTCTTTATATCCCCAAAATCCTTGTTTCGACCACTACAACTTTATTTAAAGATATCAGTCTTATCTCACACTTTAATTTGGACGCTCATTGTCTCTAAATTGACTATCCTGGATCTGCGGGCGTTACACCAACCATACCAACCCAAGAAGGACCCAGTGATATTAGATCCTCGTATGAAGTCGGGAACTCTTCAGCTCCTGGGGGTCTCTCTCTACCAAGACCTGCGTATGATGCCAATTCTGAAAGGCTTGCCAGGTTCTTGGCACAACATGACACAAACCCTTCACCACGTAGCAAAGGAATATCAATTTGTGAAGGAAGTTCAGGAGATGCAGACCCATCTATTTTCAGAGCTCAAGGTAGAGATTGATGTATTGAAGCAGAAAGATGTTTTGATTGGAAACCTCAACATCCAAGTTTCCGAACTTGAAGAAGACAATCAATCAAAGTCAAAATAGATTTCTGATTTACATACTCACCTTAGAGCTTTAACCGCCTGTTACTTTGATTTAAAGAACAAACTAGCAACTGAATTTGGATACAAATTCAGATCATCTGTCGGAGAATCAAGTGAAGACATGACTTCTCTCCATGCCCTAGTCCAACCATCCCAACATGATCCATTGGAAAATTCGTCTACTGTTAGAACCACTCGAGTTGTTGATCGATTCGAACATGAACTAGCTCAAGCTCCTCCAAGGGTAACATTGAAAAGAATTTAGAAACTGAAGTCCACGAAGAAGAGTAAAAAGAAATGGCTTTTCATGAAGAGTTCCGACGAAAATCTTCATGTGGACCAGCCAAAGCTAACGGTGTCTGATCTTGAAAAGAGGAGGTTTGGTGACAAGTATCAGAATTGATCGGGAATTTTGATGTGGGGCTTTCACGAAAAACTCAATGTGTGGGTGGTGAAAAGAAGAATTGGTAAGCCGAAGTACTACAAAGACAAACATGACTTTTGTTCTTGGACAAAAGTTGACCTCACATAACTCTCCAATGCTCCATTCCATAATCCGTCTCACGATCCTCAAGCTACTGACTTCACATTATTCTTGGAAAATCAAGTAAAGAGAAAGTTTGACAGAATGAAGAATGCAGAATCCTTTATAAGGAGAGATAGAGATGTGATTGACACCAAAACCAACGTGCCGATGAAGATTGTGATGTGGCCTCCAACGAAGAAAATGAAAGAAATTACTATTTTCCAACACTTACGCGATGGATCACTGGACAATATGAAATACTGGGTATTTGACGAGACATCCACACCTTTTCTCAAAAGATCTTCTTAAATTTGGAGAACGGGACATCCACACCTTTTCTCAACATCAAATTGTCTGCAAGACAGAGCTTATGGAGCCGGTCGCTAAAGAATTCACAAGCATGATCTCCACAATCATTTTGAACAAGATGTGGCTTGGGGCTATGGGAAAGTTGGATGTGCTGTTGATTGAGAAGAAATGAGCTCATGCTAGCCTCAAACCAAGGGGGAGATTGTTAGGTCATAATTTAGTGGTTTGGGCTAGGCAATTATCTTGTATAGGTCCTGATAGGGTTTTGGTCATGTTTTTACTGTTCACGGTGGTATGGGTGTTCACGGATGTGAACCCTTTTGCGGTCATGTTTCCCTATAAATAGTGTATTTCCTGTCTGTGAATACTGACGTTGCGTGTGTGTGATTCAAGGTGTACCAAATGTTCACGACTTAGCTATGAAACGTGTGCATTGCTTGATTATTTCCTTTTTCTACTCCATTCATGTTCTTCATTGATTGATCTAAGCTTGATTCATTGTTTGATCACTAGTTGGTTCCAGATTCGGGTCTTACAATTGCTGATTGATACATCAAACAAATTTGGGACTTTACAAAAAACAAAGAATCCGATGTGTAAAAGGACTAATAAACCTAATAATGAAACTATTTTAATAGAAAGTAATTTTGATATATCTAAAATAACCACTAGAAAAGCTATTAAGTGGGTTGAAATAGATTTTCCAAAAATTGGGTTTGGGAAGGAGCGGTTCCTCCTCAACCGAAAATAAATAATAAGATTACAGAAACTATACAAAATTCTGAAGGAAGAATTCAAATAGAATTCGATAATGATAATGAATATATACCTTTATTAAGAAGAAGTAGATCAACTATATCTCTATATTCTCATATATCACCTTTAGAATATAATGTAGAAACTCCTTCTAGGTGTTCTACGTCTAAATTAGATAAGAAAGTAAATCAATTAAAAATAAAAGAAAATATAGTCCATGGTTCCTTTGAAGAGTATCCTACTGTCTCAGAAATGAATTTTCCAATTTAATGGATAAAGAAGAAATAAGAAATTTTAGTCCGGGATAACAAAAATTTATAATGAATTCAATATAGAAAAATGAACGCCTTTTAAAACTTGGTTATTCTGAAGGAAGATGAATTTTATTCTTATTTGTCAAAAATCAACAAAATTATATACTTTGTTCCATGGTTTTTTAATAAATATATAGTTAATTATTTAAATCCATTAGAAAGAGAATATATTCTTACAAATGGAAATATACAAAAATCATTTTTTCCACCTGAACAAAGTTTTCAAAATTTTAAAGAAAATATAAGCTTAAAATTTTCTACGTATAAAAAATTAGTTGAAAGTAATACTTTACAAATAACCGTTGAACATATTAACCAACTAAGATAGCAAAATAACTTTACAAATTTATAGTCTATAATTCTTGGAGAAAAAAAAATTCTTTCTTTAGAAGAAAAGGTAGAAAATATATATAAATTAATTGAAGAGTCTCAAATTGAGAAAATGAAATCAATTAAGGAAAAAATAATTGCAACTTTTCAACCTCCTCTAGAAATATGTAACATCCGTAAAAATTCACAAAATTTTTAAAACTGATGAAACAATTGCACAAAACACCACGGTTTACAAAATAGTTTTCTATAACACTCGATTTTGGATTTGCTTCATGATTCGGGACTACGGCCCAATCGTCAGTTGTCATGAGACTTAGGGCCTTGGGGAAAGGAAGGATTTGGCCCATTTTGGATGTGGGTCTCAAGTTTTAAGTTTTCTAAGTGTTTGATTGTCTCTTCGGAGGTCAAGGGTATAATCATAATTTGATAAGTCAGTCTTTTATGGATTTTTGGTTTTGTCGGGAGGTTTTAACGCTTGTGTGTTGTTAGAAGTGTAAGGCTTCTCTCCACCTTTCCGTGGATATAAGGTTCGTTGGAAACGGACCTAAGATGAGGAAGTTATGGAATTTTGAAGATTTTGGCAGATTGACCCTCAATGGAAAAAGTTGACAAGCTAGTTCCATGTGTGCATGGGGGAGGGCACATGCCTGGCTGGGTACGCCCAACGTATCGACCAGAGTGCCAAACCCTAATTTTTAGGGTTTGGGCACTATTTAAACACTTTTATGAGCTCAATGATCTTTCATTTCTCAGCCTCCATTTCCTCCAAGTTTGATTTCGGAAATCCTAACCTCATTTTGAGCGTTTGAGAGGTTTAAGTGTGCATTTTGGTGTGTTTTTGCTCATTCTCAAGAGAAAGGTGCTTGGTGCTAGCTTGTGGTTCAAAGGAAAGCTTTTAGATCCAGACTTTTGGCTTCATTTCCAACTCATTTAAGGTATAAAGTTCTCATCTTGATTTCTTATTGTGTAAGTTTGAGTTCAGGGCAAGATTAAGGGTTTTTATGGTGTGTTAAGTTCTCCTTGTGAGTTTGAGCCACTGTAGGAGCTTGGACTGATAGATATTGCCTCTCTTGATGTTGTTAGTCCATTAAAATGCGTGCTTGATGTTTAGAAATGGTCCGTGCATGCTCTAGTTGGATTATGTTGGGTCTTAATGGATTAAGTTGGTTTTTGGTTCCCTTTAAGTCATGTAAATGCATAAAGATACCGACTTTATGCATTAAGATCTTGATTAGAAGGTCTTCTGAGGTTTTGAAGTGAAGAATTGAAGGAAAAAGTCATATTTTAAATTTTGGAGAAGTTCCAGTTACGCCCCGCGTAACTGATGGTACGACCAGCGTACCTTCTTTTGGTCGCGATCCAGATTACGTCGAGTACACCCAGCAAAGCTGATCGTACACCCCGCGTTCATCAATCAGATGGGTTTTGGGTTGTTGCGTTTTGGGCTTCGCATCCCTTGGGCCAATTTGTTGCTTTGGGCCTTTTGGCCTAGCTGAGATTCATTGTTGGCTAAGGAACTATTGCGCTTTAGGATAAGGCCCATATGGGGTTGGGTCCAATTTGGAAAATTGGGTCATTAGTGGGCTTTTATGGATCTTGTAGTTTTGGGCCTTTTGGTTTTGGGCTTGGGCCTCAGTTTGGTTCTTATTAGGTCAGGGGTAAAATGGTCATTTTACCCCAAGTATGGATTATGGATCATGGTTTGGAACCCAATTGCTAATTGGGTGTTATTTTGGTATTGATAGCTCGGGGAGTTGTCTGGACAACAGCCATGGATTTCTTTCAGTGAGCTTCTGCATTCGAGGTGAGTCTCCTCACTGTTCTATGGGTCAAAGGCACAAATGTTGGCCCATTTGGTTTATGTATTTTAGGAAGACCCGCGGGTAGCCCTTGGCACTATGTATAAAAGACCAGAAGGCTGCCCCTGACAAACTGTATCCAAGACCAGAGTCTAAACTCTGGCAATTATTAGTTAAGTAGTTGTAGGTTGTATGCTAGTTGTCTTTGTGATGGTTGCATGGAAGACCTGGAGGTGGCTCCTGGTATTTCTCTGTAAGAACCAGGGTTTTGGCCCCGTCCTGGCAAGGAGGACCACGAGCTGGCTCATGGTATAATGGCAAGACAATGGTTGGTACATAGCACTTTTATTAATTGATTGGATATATATGATATGTATGGCTCGTTTGATATGTGGCATTTGGGTAACTCACTAAGCTTCGTGCTTATAGTTTGTGGTTTATGGTTTTAGGTACTTCCGGTTCGAAAGGGAAGGGCCCGACTTGATCATAGCGCATACACCCGTGTTTTCCGCAACAAGCGATTTTGGGAATGAACTCTGATAATTGTTTTATTTTGCAATGCTTTTAAGTGTTTGAATGAAGTTACATTTGTGTTTTGATTATAATAAAAAATGAAATTTTTACCCTTAATTTTTGAGATGTTACATTTTCGAACATTATTATTATCATAGTTTTCCCCAAAGATCATAAAATAAAACATGGGGAGATACACGATCACCCCTTTGCCTTCCCGTGATCATCTGAGGTACCTGAAACACAACCCAAAACTTTAAGCCCAAAACTTAGTGAGTTTCCCTAAAATACCAACCCAAAACAAAACCAATACAATAATCATAAACAACATGCATAAAGAGCCTTCAATCTGACTCGGACGCCCCACCAGCCTGCAGTGTATCTGGTACACTCATAGAGCCTTCAGCATGACTGGTACACCCCATTGGCCTGCAATCTATCTGGGATGCCCTGTCATGAAACTTTCCGCACTTCCCACAAGTGCAGCCTCGCAGACCCCCATATCTAGAATCAACGACCTTGAACCACTTTAGCGCTCGTTGCGACTGCATCGGGGCTGGTCTCTGCTCGATCTCACGCCTCCTGGCGGCCTCATGCATCTCCAACAAAGAACTATACTGCTCGGTGGAAACAAATTTCCTGATATCCGCCTTGAGCATGCTCAAAAAACAGGTCATCTGACCCTGATTTGAAGCAAACTCAGGGCAAAACATGGCCTTCTTAGTAAACATATGGGTAATCTCCGTCACCGACTTCGATCCTTGTCTCAGATCCAAAAACTCATCGGCCAAGCTCTCTTGCTCTACCCACAGTACATAACGAGTATGAAACATATCCATGAATTGATCCCAAGATATATCCGCCTTTTGCTCAGTAGAATATGATCCCATAACAAGCCTCCACCAATCCTTCGCTTCGGACCTCAAGACGTTCAAAGCGCAGCTGACCTGACCCAACACCTCGACATCAAACTGCCACATAATGGCTACAATTGGGTCCTGAAATCCATCGAAAGTCGGGGGCTTTGTATTGTCGAAGTCCCGATACTGAAAAGCTCAACCTGACCCAACACCTGCAGTTGCAACAGCTGCGGAGGCTGCAGCAGTGGCAGTCTCAGCAACAACTGTCATCAAAGAACTCCATCATCGTGGTCTTAATAGACCCAAATAAATCAAGTATCTGGATCCTAACAATATCCACAACCTCTACATGGAGAACCTCTCGAATCCTAGCATCTAACTCCTCTGGTCCAAACTGTCTGCCAGCTCCTGATCCCGATCTGGATCTGGTCTCAACTCGCCTCGTAGTCACCATACTGAAAATACACCAGGGAGATATCAAAGAATACTTATAATATAATAGGTGAACCAACTCCCCAAAACCCCTAAGGGTTGTGATAACACACATATGGGTCCTGTTCTTTCAGTAGTATGAGCCCATACTACCTTCCACACCTACCTGTATTTGTCTCTGATATCATCATAACAACCCTAAAAATATACATTAGCAATAATAGACTCTCCATCCTCACTCCCTAGAGGAACATCTCGAGACCGACCGACTAATCCTGCGCAACACATCCATGAAACTTCCACCAACCCTATAACACTCGTGTATGCTAGCCATACATAACAATGGACCCTATACACAGTCGAATATCTGATCCTACCCTAAGCCCTTCATCAAACAAGAACAAGAAATAAGGCCAAACCAAACCTTCTCAGGCTATAAGATCTTAGTTATGTATAACCAGAATGCATACACTAAGCAACTACAATAATGATGTCAATTCCATAAACAAAAAGGTCCTAGGTTATTAGGCATCATATAATAAGACAATTCTATCATGCAATTCCTGAAGATCCCTAGCCTATCGCTAGCATGTTGTTCTAACATATTATAGCATCAAAATAACAGTATGGTATTTTGGGGTCTACTTACTTGCTCCGACTGATCATACACATCGCATCCTCCTTGATTATTTTCGAAAACTATTTTGAAAAAAAAACATTTTGAAAATCTTTTTCCTTAGTTTGAGACTGGATTCAAACGAGTGTTCCTCCAATTCACTCAAACCAAGGCTCTGATACCAACTTGTAACATCCATAAAATTTTAGAAAAATTTTAAAACTTTTGAAACAATTCCATAAAACACCACGGTTTACTAAATAGTTTTCAAACATAATTATTGTAAGAGTTTTTCCCAAAGATAAAATAAAACATGAGGAGATGAAAGATCACGACTTCTCCTTCCCGCGATCATCTGAGGCACCTGAGATACAACCAAAAACCGTAAGCCCAAAGCTTAGTGAGTTTCCCCAAAATACCAACCCAAAACAAAACCAGTACAATAATCAGAAACAAAATGCATAAAGATGTTGGATTAGATGTCTAAGCCCATAACTATAATTAGTATGTACTTGACCCGAGAGTAGTATGGTCCATTTGGGCTGCATATCATCAGGTCAATTTGTTAGGATGGACTCTTGAGAAGAGGTTATATATGATTTATTAATATATTATAAGTTATAATATATTAATATGAAATCATATGTTTTAATTAGTATTGATCAAGAATTGATTTGGAATTAATTTAGTGATCAAAAGTGACTAATTAAATCTATGGGGACTAATTATGGTAATTAGTTATATTTATATGTGTTGGGCTTATGATCCATGTTGGACCAAGTTTATGTATTGATACATAAAGAGTTGGGCCACATGAACCATGGATCATAAAACCCATGGGTATGGATTTGGGTTATACCCATGACCCTTGGAATCCTACATATAAATAGGTTACTCCATAGCCAAAAACACCACTAATGTTCTTGGAGTTTATATGGATGGTTTTTGGTGTATGAAGATTCTCTCTCAAATGTCCACCTTTGTCTATGGTGTGTTGTGATTCCATTTGAGGCTTCCACACTATTGGGGCTAAGCTCTTTAAGGCAAAATACTATAAGGTTTCTATCTACATAAAAGGTATGTCATCCTAACTAGTATTTCATATGGATTATGTCAATTACATGCTAGTTATAGGATTAATGCTTGGAGATACCATTACATGTATAATTAGAGAAAACATAGATCCAAGGCATTTAGGGTTGTATGTGCACCATAGGATTTTGTAGTATACAAAACCCAATAGTGGTATCAGAGACATGGGTTGTTTTTCTATTATACTTGATGTTATATTGGTTTTCAAAGGTAAAACTTCCATTTCATCTGGATTATGTCAATTGCATGCTAGTTATAGGATTAATGCTTGGAGATACCATTACATGTATAATTAGATAAAACATAGATCCAAGGCATTTAGGGTTGTATGTGCACCATAGTATGTTGTAGTATACAAAACCCAACAATGGTATCAGAGACATAGGTTGTTTTTCTGTTATACTTGATGTTATCTGTAAGCGTGACTCGCCGAGTTCAATGCTTAACTCGTCGAGTTGCATAAATGTAGCCTTGGACTCGATGAGTTGGATGAGTGACTCGCTGAGTTCACTCACATATTTGACAAACTCGACGAGTCAGCTCATGCACTCGACAAGTTGGATGTCATGGATGCAGATTTTTGAGTTTTTTTGGCCTATTTTGAATTAGAATCATTACCACAAAGTGTTTTTGTTCATAAAATTTGATTTTGATGCTATGGTAATGTTTATTATCATCCAAATAAAGGATAATTGTCAAAGTTTCAAGATTTGTATTAGTTTATGTGATTAGCTAAGTTCTTGAAAATTGTTGACGTGAATTATCTTTGTTTATGAGTTTGATCTTGTTCAAAGAAAAATTACTTGATTATTGTGTTAATTGGTAGTTTGATCTTAATGGTTTTTATGAACTCCATAACTTGTCCTCAAGTTATGGAATATGAAGAGTTTTTCATTTAAAAGCAAATTAAGTTTCATAGGTTATGAAAATGGAAGAGTCTCTTAATTTTAATGTTTTCATAAAATAGTTTTATGTCTTCCATAACTTGTCCTCATGTTATGGAACTTGAAAAGTCTTCCATAAAAACCGTATTAAACTCGTAAGTTATGGAAACCAAAAGTTTTTGAATTGTTCAAAACTTGCCCTCAACTTTTGGAATTTGTAAAGTTGCCCCCATGTATACTTTAATTCCAACCCTTAGAATTTTAAAAGTTAAAATTCAACCCTTATACTATTATAATATAAATAGTTTATATGTGTATATATATATATATATATATATATATATATATATATATATATATATATAAAAGAGTAAGTCAGTCTTACCATTAGTAGGCCTCATTCACGAAGCCGGTCTATAAGGGGGGGGGGGGTATAAGGTTATTGCCTATAAAATGGCAGTTTAATGGGTGTCCACTTTTACCCACCACTTCCTTGACTGGTGGAGGGTCGTTTGCCGAACGGGTAGGATAGGACTCCAAATCTCCCTTCATTAAAAGTATACTGATAAATATAGAGTAACTAAAATTTTATTAAATTCCCAGTCTTAGTTACTTTAGGAAAATGTGAATTTGGTGCTAACCCATGAAATTGCACTTTGTACCTTGTTAAGTCGTTAATGGTTAACCGACACACTAATCTAGGACTGACAATGCGTGCAAAAAGGTAGCTTGATGTAAATCATAGATCAATGGAGCATGTGTGGTCAACCGACACATTGATTAGGTGGTTGTAACATTAAGTGTACCAAGCTAATTTGCATGGTTATTCACTCCTTGTTTATGATCCTCGGCATCTCAGTCACAAACTTGAAGGGCACAATCGAGATTTAAACATGTCATTGAATAGTTCAATGAATCTTAAAGGATCTAGGAATTTCATTTCATTTAAAACCTAATGTTGAATTTCATTTTTCATGGTGGAAATTGGTAAATTGTCATTTACCTACCTTCAAATATTTTGTAGCTTGGATTACGACATCCCTCTTCCAAGTTATAAAATATTATGTTGGGTCCTAGCCTTAATATTTCATATTGGGTGTTATATTAAGTACTTAAATCAACTTGCTTGAATTTCTCCTTCATGGATGTCTAGTTATAAAAACTATGGTCCTACTTATCCTTTTGGATAAGGCTTTCCTAATGGAGATGATATCCCACATGGCGATGAAGGTGAAAGATTAATCCCTTTTGTTGTGAATTAATGGGACTGGAAATCATACTTCACTTCCTCTACCTCCTCCAATAATTCTCCCTAACCCACAAGTTCAAAGTCTTGAAAAGTTCAAGGTCACTTAATCCTTATTGGCAAGTAATGTATATATGTGCTCACATCTTGGAGATGAAGTCACATATTGACAAGCTGGGAGAGCTGGGTGTCGAAGTCTCGAGGAAGTTGGCTGTTGACTGGGTTCTTTAGTCACTCCCTAATGACAGATCACGACATGACCCTTATCGATCTTACCTATTTGCTTATTGCTGCTGAATCAACAATGATTTGGAGCACTGGTAAAGCAAATTTGATTGGAAGATCTACCTCCCAAACTTCCAGGGACATTGAAAATGGTAACATTGGAAGTCCAGAAAAACTTTCTTTTCCCAATGGAAAGGGATCGTCCATGGTCAAGTCATTTGACCCAATGGTAAAGAGAAATGCTAAGTCTGAGATAGTCTCGTGTACCATTCCCAAGGTGTCCATATGTTTCATTTGCCAAGAGAAGGGGCATTAGTTGCGACGCTGCCTGATTTACCTGAAAGTCCATAAGGATAGTAAAGTCAAAATGTTTGACTCTACTTCAGGTAAAGTCCACTATCTAACTCAATTAAGTTCCTATTTGGAGATTCTTAATACATGATGTTATGTAATTATATTTTGATGTTTTGAGGAATCAAAGGAAGCTTAAAAGAAGAGTATGTTGATTCTGATCGTGAAGAAATGGATTTTGATCACATGGTTCGATGATCAGAATTTGGAGCTACTGCTTAAGAGTCATGAAAGATTGCTTAGGAATAAATAACATGTTTTTTGTTTGAAATTGCATTGTAAGGAAAAGTTTTTCTGAAAAATATTTTATAAATAAAGAAAAGGTTTTTTTATTTTATCTTATTTTAAGTTTCCTTACAATGGCATTTGTGAAAAATTGTTGTTTATATGTTTCCATTGATAGCAATATTGGAAAACAGATTTGATTCTTTCGTTTGTGGTAGTGTCATAATTTTCCAAATAAGGAAAGATTCTCATCACCCAAGTTTCAGTTGGATAGAAACTTGGAATCATAAAACTAGTATTGTGTGATGAATGAGAATTTTCATATTTTGGGAAATTAAGACTAATTCCTTGTTCACATCTATATGTGAGTCAAGTAAAGGACTAAGGGATCGGGTACACTTGGTTGTGCACTGGTCAGATCCACGACAAAGAACAATAAGACAATTCGTCATGATTTACTAAAGTTTAGTAAATATGGTTATGCTTAAAAGTTTAAGTGTAATTCTGAAACATTGGAAAAGTTTCAATGTATGGCAGAACGGATAAGAAGAATCAAATTAGGCAGGAAGATAAAAGTTTCTCCAATCTGAAAAGATGGGAGAGCACTTGAAGTATCACGTTTTATGATTATCTTAGTGATTATGAAACTATATCACAATTGATCCTCTAAGGATATCTTAGTGCATTTGTATGACTAAGAAGAGGAGTCGTGAATTGTTGAATGGTTAAATCAAAAGGTGAATCATACTTCGTTCCAAAATTATGTCTTAGAGTTATACTCCAAGATTGTAACTTGAGTGACATAATCTTATGGAAGGTTTATAACACTTGTCAAATGTAGAGTAAAATGTTTTCTACTCTTGTACATTTGAAGTTGGTAAGTTGTGATGTCTTGGATAAGACAAAGACCAACTAAGACCAATTGTTTGAAGTGTTTATCTTGATAAGAATCTGCACTAACTCTTGAATATTTTTTTTGTCATGGAATGGTTATTTAAAAGAGAATCTTATATGTCAAGAGGTCAGTGGGAGTCTTAAAGATCTTGGAATAGTTTCAAGAACTAATCAAAAGTAAACCTATTGTTAATCACTAGCACACGACTTGAGGTTTGCAACCTATCGTGTTGACACATTCTTATTTTTGTTCCCATTCGAGTGAAAGTTGACTATGCATGTGAGATCTATGAGTTCTCAATTGTTTGCATAATAACTTGGAAAACATGGTAGGCCCTTGTGTTACCAAGTGACAAGAAATTAAGATTAAATAAGTTCAGTCCATATGAGCTTGGAATTGTCACTAACCTTGTCTTGTGATTATGGTTATGACAAATTCACATGGAGAGGAACACATACACCATAAAATCTAAGTGTCATGAGGTTTCTCTCCGATTCATGAAAATGATGGTGAGGAAATGCTTTCACTAAGTGGATTTTAAATAGTTATCAATTGTGATATTTGCATTTCTCAATTTCGTTTATGATTACGACATCCCTTTTCATAGTTTGAATTATGAGAAATGGAAAAAGGTCTAAACATTATGATTATGGCATCCCTCTTCATAATTTTTTAGACACACATGTGAACTATATAAGGCAAGGTGTATGATTTTGAGAGGCCTAGATAAAGTCTTATCGAAGCATCTCATATCAGAAATCTAAACTTTGGTAATGAAAGTCAATAAAGTATTGATTTCTAGATGTCCAGCTGATTTCTGAGTACATGTCAAAGCTAGTGGGAGCATAAGTGTTATGCTAGTATGGAAATAATTATTATGCTAGTGGGAGCATAATCATTTATCTTGAGTATTGCAAGTTAGCAATGTTAGTTATAGAAAACAAAAGTTTCAATTTGCTGGGTTGCAGGGTTTGAAAAGTTGTTTTGCTATAATTAAGGGAGAGGAAATTATACTTCATTCCAATTCTAAAAGCTTAGATTGATATTTTAATCAAATTTAGTAAAGTATATATATGAATTTTATGTTGGAATGGTTAAACATAAGGAAGTTCTAAATATGAAAATGTTAACTGCGTTCTAAAATTTCGATTATGATTACGACATCCCTCTTCATAGTCTGAATTGTGAGAACATAGCAAATAGAAACATTATAGAAAAAGACTGGTCAAGTATCATGTCTTTATGTGAGATATTATGAATTGTATCCCATATGCTTTGGGTATAGGATCGATTGCATATGCTACAATATTTCTATGTGTTCAGAATTTTCCAAATGCCTAGGGCATTAAGAGGGAAAAAGGACCAAAATTGTATATGACTAAAATGATTAAGCAATTGTTGAGGACAATTTGAGGTTTTCCAAATATCGGTTGCTCATGGACAGTTGGAAGTATAATGTAAATTTCTGGAAGGACCATATTGAAATATTATGAAAAGAGGCAACTCTTGTTCAGAAGTGGTAGTCAAAATGGGAATATGGAAAGTCTTCCATAGTTGGAAGTTTTTCATTAAATCTGTGTAAGATTAGGAAACTTAATGCTAGAAGGATGTTCAAAGGAATGTACTTTGAATATGAGACTTCGTTTTCCATGGAATTACTCTGCACTGGAATACTCTGTAATGTCTGTTGCCAAGTCTTTGTGACTTTAGTGCATATTCATTACAAGGGGATCATTGCATATAAGTTTAGAATCTAACAGATTCCAGTAAATGGCAAGAATTTGGTATTCTTACATTTACGATAAGGATTTGGAATTGTGAAATGAGCATCATTGAAATGTTGTCTATTGATCTATTTCACAAAGAAAAGACCATAGACAAACATAGTGTGCATGCTTGGAGCATGACATTAATATTGTTTTAATTTAAGTATTAAGTTGATTATCCGAAACATTATACAATGAATAATGAGTAATCAATATGACTCAAAAGTTTTGGGAGCATATAGGATTAGTATTATTCTTGTGTTTCACTTTGCTAGTTTTGACTTCCTGAATAACTAGGTTATTCAAACCATCCACAGTCGATCATACTTTGGAAGTAGGTATTGAGGAAGACTGTCATGAATGGGTCTGTAGTTTGTCTAGGTGTTTTAGACATTTAGACATAGCTGCAGTATTCATGAGTGCTCCTGGAATAAGATTCGAGTATTAGATTAAACCCACACTCATTTAAATCACTTCATGGATTTTATCAAGAGTGATCATGAGACGATAATATCTTATATTCTTCAAACGGAGAGATATGAGTTGCAGTCTATAAGTTGGTTGCACATTGATAATGTTGGGTTTTGAGCATTCTAACACTCCTAAGTGTACATGCAACCCTAAATAACTTGGATCTATGTTTTCTCTATTATACATGCAAATAAGAACTTTCCAAGGTATTATCCTAATCTAGCATATAAAATAATGAATATAACAAGATAGAATACATACCTCTTTCATGTAGAATGTCTTCATGAAGCTTGAGTGCCAAGTGCCCCAAGTGTGACACCTCAAATGGTTCACACAACACCAAATACACTTGGAATAACTTGAGAGAATTCTACACTTATGAAAATCGGCTAGCCCTTTCTTACTCTCACTAGTGGCTGATTTTGGTCAAGAATAAGATGCTTATATAGTTAGGGTTACACCATGTAAACCCTAATTGACACGGCCTTTCATTTCCATGATACATGGGTACAAATACACCATGGAGCATCCATGGAGCATCATATGGGTTTTAGCCCAAATAGATAATCCATGGAGCATTAGCCCACTATATAAGTATGGATGATTTGCACAATCAACCCATATATTTAATTAGTCTTCTTTTGATTACTTAATTAATCCTAGATTAATTCTTGATCAATACTAATTAAATAATCTTATTATTCTTATTATTAATATACTAGAACTTATAATATATTAATAACCATAAGTGTCTTATTTCTCTCATTATACTCTATCCAAGTGCATGATGCCATGCAACCCAAATGGACCATGTCGGGTCGGGTCAAGTCTTACCAATTATAGTTATGAACTTAGACATTAATCCAACAGTCTCCCACTTGGATAAGTCTAAAAATATTATTGCGTATGACTTCAGGAACCGACTGGCAATCGTAGCTCTCAAAAGCTTCTGTCAAACTCTGACCTTGTAGATGAACTTTGACCTTTGTTAGTGACTTGTCCATTAGATAAGGGATCATATATTCCTCCATTCTAGATATCATATGGACTGAGACATGGATTATAATCATTCTCTCTGTCCATTTGTTGTTTCCCGATTTCCGATTTATGACGATTGACTATTTGAACAAATCAAATCAGTCCTGGCCCGGCCGAGCACTTCCATTTGTCATCATCAAATCATCGAGGGGCCCACAGATATCGCTTTTATCCCGAAGGTAAAAGGAATGGATAAACTTCGACTCATATGGCTTGTTCTACTACTTGTTGAATCATACACAAAGACACGTTTTATAGCACCGAGTTACCAAATGCGTTTTCGTGCAATCAATGTACAACCAACTCATAGTAACAACTCATATCTCTAGGTTTGAAGAATATAAGATATTATTGTCTCATGATCACTCGTGATAAAATCCATGAAGTGATTCCAATGAGCGCGGGTTGAATCCAATACTCAGAACTTATGAGCACTCATGAGTGTTGTAGCCCTTTGTCCAACACCTTAGACCTCTACAAGCCAACCCATGATAGTCTTAATTCATATCTACTTCCAACATATGACCGACTGTGGATGGTTTGAATAACTTAGTCATTCCGGAAGAATAACCTAGTTTATTCGGGAAGTCAAAACATGCAAAGTGAAACACAATAATAATTGAATCCAATATGGTATCAAAACCTATGAACATAAATAAAACACCTTTTATTTATCACCATATGATTACACATTATTCATTGTATACTGTTTCAGCTATCAACTTTATTCTTGAATTTAAAATAATAGTTGTCCCATGCTCCAAGCATGTACACTATGTTTTCTAAACACAGGTCATGCCACACACCAAGTATGCATACTATGTTTGTCTATGATCTTTACTTTGTGAACTAGATCAATTGAACAGAACTTCAATGATTCTCTTTTCACACTCCCAAATCCTTACTGCAAATGCAAGAATTCCAAATTCATGCCATTTACTGAAATCTGTTAGATTCTAAACTTATATGCATTGATCCTCTTGTAATGATTATGCACAAAGTCAGAAAGACTTGACAACAATCATTACAGAGTATTCCAAAGGAGATCAGCTCCTTGGAAACGTCCTTCTTGCATTAAGTTTCCTAATCTTACACAGATTGAATAATTTCTAACTTTGAAACATTTCCATATTCCATTTTGATGATCACTTCTGAACATAAGTTGCCTCCTTATAGATTATGTCAATATGGTCCTTCCAAAATTACCACTATACTTCCAACTGTCCTTGAGCATCCAATCTTTGGTAAACCTTAGATTGTCCTCGACAATTGTTTAATCCTTTTAGTCATATCCAGTTCTAAACCTTTTCACTTCTTAATGCCCCAGGCATTTGGAAAATTTTAGAAAGGATGAATATAGCACATGTAATCGATCCTATATCCGAAGCATATGGGACACGATTCATGATGTCTCACATAAAGACTAAACCAGTCTTCTGCTATAATATTTCCATTTCAATTTGCCAAGTTCTCATAATTGAGATTATGAAAAGGGATGCCGTAATCATAATCGAATTTTAGAACGCAAATAATGGACCCATATACAGAATTTCCTTATGTTGAGCCATTCCAACATGAAATTCATATATATATATCCTTGACTAAATGATTAAAACCTCACGATCTAAGCTTATAGATTTGAGATGAAGTATAATTTCCTCTCCCATAATTATAGCAAAACAACTCTTTCCCAATTGAAACTTTTGTTTTCTATAATTAACATTGCTAGCTTGCAATACTTATCATAATTATCATGCTCCCACTAACATGATGATTATTAGCATAACACTTATGCTCCTACTAGCTTTGACATGTACTCAGAAATCAGCTGACTTTCTTACCAAAGTTCAGATTTCTGATACTAGATTGTTTTGATAAAACTTTATCAAAAACTTACACCTTCCCTTAGATAGCACACTTGTCTGTCTAAACAATTATGAAGAGGGATGCTGTAATTATAATGGTTAGACCTTTTTTCCACTTCTCACAAGTCCAGGTTAGTGTGCCGGTAAACCACACACGCTCCACTAACGACTTTGAGAATTCAAATATCACAATTGCTATCTAGCTAAAATCTACTTAGTGAAAGTGTTTCCTCACCATCATTTTCATGAATCGGAGAGAAACCTTATGACACATAGATTTAATGGTGTATGTGTTCTTATCCATGTGAATTGTCAAAACCATAGACACAAGACAAGGATAATGACAAATCCACACTCATATGGATTGAACTCAATCTTAATTTCTTGCCACCTGGCAGCTCAAGGGCCTGCCATTGCTTCCAAGTTGTTGTGCAACACATTGAGAACTCTAAGAACTCATATGCAAAGCCAACTTTAACGGGAATGGGCACAGAATATGTCAACACGATAGGTTATAAACCTCAGGTCGTGTGCTAGTGAAGAACTTCAGGTTTTATTCTTGATTAGTTCTTGAGACTTTCAAGACCTTTAAGACTCCCACTGTCCCTTTGACATATAAAACTTTCTTGTCAAATATTCAAGGGATAGTGCGGATTCTTTATCAAGACAAACACTTCACACAATTGGCCTAAGTTGGTCTTTGTTTTATCCAAAACATCACAACTTACCAACTTCAAATGTACAAGAGTAGAAAACTTTTACTCTTACGTTTGACAAGTGTTTTAAACCTTCTTTGAGACATGTCACTCAAGTTACAATCTTGGAGTATGACTCTAAGACTTGTATTGGAACGAAGTATGACTCATCTTCTTTATTTAACCACTTCAACAATTCATAGCTCCTCTTCTTAGCTATCAGAATGCACTTAGAGGATGAATTGTGATTAGGTCTCTAAATCATTAAGATGATCATAAAAACTAATACTAAAGTACTCTCCCATCTTTTCAGATTTGAGAAACTTTTATGTTTCTGCCTAATTTGATTCTTCTTATTCGCTCTGCCATACATTGGAACCTTTTCCAATGTCTTAGAGTTACACTTAAGCTTGTAAGTATAATCATATTTACCGAGCTTTAGTAAACTATGACGAATAGTCTTATCGATCTTTTGTGGAGGACTTGACCAGTGCACAAGAATGTGTACTCAATCCCTTAGTCCTTTACTTGACTCACACATCCAAGTGACCGAGTAATTAGTCTTAATTTTTCCAATACTTGAAAGTTCTCATTCATCATGCTATACAACTTGCATGATTCCAAGTTTCTATCCAACTGAAACTTAGGTGATGAGAATCTTTCCTTATTTGGTAAATTTAGACATTACCACAAATGAAAGAATCAATTTCATATTTCCACTCTTGCTATTAATGGAATCTTATAAGCAACAATTTTTCCTCAAATGCCATTGTAAGAATATTTTAAAATAAATAAAATCAAAATTTTCCTTTTATTTTAAACTTTGCGGAAAACTTATCCTTACAATCCACATGAAAACTTGTTGTTACCTATTCCTAAGCAATATCTCATAACTCCTAAGAAGTAGCTCAATAATCCAATCTTCAAACTATGCGATAGAAATCCATCTACGCAATCAGATTCATCATATTCTTTCTTTAAGTTCCTTTACTTTTCTTTGATTCTTAAAACATCACCATGTGACCCAGTCACATCATGTACCAAGAATCTCATAATAGAAACTTAACAGAGTTAGATAGTGGACTTTACCTGAAGTAGAGTCAAACTTATTGACTTTAACATCCTTAGGTAAATTTTGGCAGCTTCGCAACCAATGCCCCTTTCTTTGCCAATATAAACAAATGGACCCTTTGATAATGGTACACGGAACTATCACAGACTTAGATTTTCTCTTTACCATTTGGTCAACCCAATTGACTATGGCCGTTCCCTTTCCACTGGGAAGACAGAGCTTTACTAGATATCCAATGTCATAATTGTCAATGTCCATAAAGTTTTAGGGAGTTGATCTTATGAAATAGATAAGATCATTAAGGGTCTTGTCATAGTCTGTTTCATAGGTGTTCCAAAAGAACTCACTATGTGACTTAGAAAGTAGTTGAACCACCAACTTTCTCAAGACTTTAACACCCAACTCTCCCGGCTTGTCAATATGTGACTACATCTCCAAGATGTGATTACACCTAGACCTTGCCTTGCCAATAGGGCTTGAGTGACCTTGAACTTGTGGGTTAGGGAGAATAAATGGAGGAGGTGAAAGAAGTATGATTTCCATGGGACATCATCTTCATTTAGGAAAGCTTGTTTCAAGAGATATGGGAAGATCATAAATGTCTAAACCAGACATCTTTTGGGAGATATTCAAGATAGTTGATTTTAAAGTCCTTAATATGACACCCAATATGAAATATTAAGGCTAGGACCCAAAAAACTATTTTATAACTTAGAAGAGGTATGCCGTAATCCAAGCTATAAAATATTTGAAGGTAGGTGAATGACGATTCACCAATTTCCACCAAGATAAACGAAATGTATTATTAGGTTTTAATTGGTTTTTGAAACCCCTAGATCTTTGAGATTCATTGAACTGTTCAATGGCATGTTTCAATCTTGAGTGTGCCCTTCAGGTTTTGTGACTGGGATGTCGAGGATCACAAAACAAGGTGTGAAGTAACCATGCAAATTACTTGGTACCCTTAAGTGTTTACCCCTCAATCGATGTGCCGGTTAACCACACACGCTCCATCGATACTATGATAAACATTAAGTTACCCTTTACCTATCTCGTTAAATACGAGTTAGTGTGCCGGTTAACCACACACGCTCCACTAACCGACTTAAACAAAGTGTAAAGTGTAATTTCATGGATTAGCACCTTATTCACATTTTCCTAAGTAATTAAGATTGGGTATTATTAAGAGTTTAGTTACTTAGTATTTATCATTAATACTTTTAATGAAGGGAGAATTATAGTCCTATCAAACCCGTTCGGCTAACGACCCTTCACCAGTCAAGCAAGCGGTGGGTGAGAGTGGACACCATTAAGTTGCCATTTTATAGCCAACAACCTTATACCCATCTTATAGACCGGCTTCGTGAATGAGGCGTACTAGCAGTATGACTGACTTTACTCTTATACACACACACACACACACACACATATATATATATATATATATATATATATATATTATTAACTTATAATATTATAAAGTATAAGGGTTGAATTTTAACTCTTTAAAATTCAAAGGGCTAACTTGGAATTAAAGTATTCATAAGTGAAAACTTTTCAAATTCCAAAACTTGAGGGAAAGTTTTGAAACTATTCAAAACTAATTAATTCCATAACTTATGTGTTTAAAGTAGTTTTAATCCAAAAACTCTTCAAGTTCCATAACTTGAGGACAAGTTATGGAAGACTTTAAACTAATAAAACAATTAACTTTTCTTTATTTTATAACTTATGGAATTAATTAAGGTTACACTTTTTTTTATTTATTATTTAATGAAGAGACTCTTGGTCCTCCATAACTTGAGGACAAGTTATGAAGTCATAAACCCATTTAATTAGAACTAGACTCTTCATTTTTGTAACTTTTGCCAACTATTATGAGTTTTATGAAACTTAAATGTGACTTTTCATATAACTTGAGGACAAGTTACAAAAACACATTTTAGAATCAACTCTTAGATTAATTTGGATTGAAAACACTTAATCAATTAACTTTTCTATTAATCTAAGCGACTCATAAGAACAAGATAATTCAAATCAAACTTTTTCATGTAATTAGCCTAATCACTAAACTAATTCAAAACATGAATCTATTGACACTTATCTTTGAAATTGGATTAGCATGAACATTACCACATCAAAAACAAGTTTATAAGTTCAAAAACAACTTAGGGTAATGTTCCTGTCTCAGTCCGTATGATATCTAGAATGGAGGAATATATGATCCCTTATCTAATGGACATGCCATTGACTAGGTCAGAGTTCGACAGTGGCTTTTAAGAGCAACGATTTCTAGTCGGGATTTTGGAGTCGTACTTGAAATAATAGTTATTAACTTATCCAAGTGGGAGACTATTGGATTAGATGTCTAAGCCCATAACTACAATTGGTATGTACTTGACCCGAGAGTAACACGGTCCATTTGGGTTGCATATCCTCAGGACAATTTGTTAGGATGAACTCTTGAGAAGAGGTTATATATGATTTATTAATATATTATAAGTTATAATATATTAATATGAAATCATATGTTTTAATTAGTATTGATCAAGAATTAATTTGGAATTAATTTAGTGATCAAAAGAGACTAATTAAATCTATGGGGACTAATTATGGTAATTAGTTATATTTATATGTGTTAGGCTTATGATCCATGTTGGACCAAGTTTATGTATGGATACATAAAGAGTTGGGCCACATGAACCATGGATCATAAAACCCATGGGTATGGATTCGGGTTATACCCATGACCCTTGGAATCCTACATATAAATAGGTTACTCCATAGCCAAAAACACTGCTAATGTTCTTGGAGTTCATATGGATGGTTTTAGTGTATGAAGATTCTCTCTCAAATGTCCACCTTTGTACATGGTGTGTTGTGATTCCATTTGAGGCTTCCACACTATTGGGGCTAAGCTCTTTAAGGCCAAATACTACAAGGTTTCTAGCTACATAAAAGGTATGTCATCCTAACTAGTATTTCATATGGATTATGTCAATTGCATGCTAGGTATAGGATTAATGCTTGGAAATACCATTACGTGTATAATTAGAGAAAACATAGATCCAAGGAATTTAGGGTTGTACGTGCACCATAGGATGTTGTAGTATACAAAACCCAACAAAAGATCCTTCAGTCTGACTGGGACGCCCTAGCGATCTGTAGTCTATCTGGTACGCTCATAGAACCTTCAACATGACTGGTACACCCCATTGGGCCTTCAGCCTATCTGGAACGTTATCCGGGCCTTTGGCCTGACTGGTACGCCCCACTGGCCTGTAGTTTATCCGGGACAACCTGGGTCTGTTGGCCTTTAGCACAAAGCAAGACCGCCTCAACCCACCTACAATCACACATCAACATAAATCATATCAGACACTAGCTAGCATGCACAAATAATCATATAGATCAACATATCACTAGAGATAACATCATACACTAAATCAGAAGTTAGTCCAAAGGGCCGACCTTGGTGCCTTAGACCCTATTGGTATAGTGAGGAGAACTCACCTCACACTACTGAAATCATACCGAAAGTCTCTAGATGCTAGCTCACAAAAATCCCCCACTAATACAACATAAAATCATCCAATCAATATTGGGATTACAATCTAAGTTGATAGTCCAAAATTAGGGTAAAAATGGCTACTTTACCCCTTTTTCCCTTATTTGGGCTAAGACCCAGGCCCAAATATTGATCCAAAAGGCCCAACCATTAATTAACCATCAAAGGCCCATTATTGGCCTAATTTTCCAAATTAGGCCCAACTCTATCTTGGGCTTTTCCCCAAGGCCTAAACCAACACTTGACCCAAAACATCAACACTCAGATGGGCCAAGGAGTACCCAAGCATCTTAGCCCAAAAAGGTGGCCCAAACTCGAAACCCAAAACTGTAAAGCCCACAGACCAAGTACGCGGGGCGTACTCAAATGTACCCTGAGCTTACACGCATAGGGGCTTATACGCTGTGGATACTAGCTTGTACAACTACCGTACTCCTCTGTTAAGCCAGAAGTCCCATTAAGCACGTAATACCTTAAGATAAGGTACCAAAACATAGATTTGACTTCCATGAGCTAAAATAACACATAAAGTTGCTAACTTAACGTTCACGCATGGCTACATGAAGCTATTTAGCTTAGCAATGACTTAAGGAATGGCTTAATGCATGAAAGATGGCCAAAATCCTATAAAGTTTGCACCTTTGTGCCAAGGAAACCTCTAACAAGGTTAGATCTGGAGAAATGATCCATCAAGTCGATCCAGACCATAAATCCATGAAAAGAAAGGGACCAAAGTGAACCAAATCAACCCATAAAGGAAACTAGACATTGACAAGTCAAGGTTTGAGCTTTATACCTTCAGAAGCTTAAAATGTGGTGGAGAGTTCTGGATCTCAAATCTCCCACCAAGCTATGAACTTCACTCTCTTCTTGATTCTTCAAAGATGGACTCAAAACACACAAATTTCACTATAAAAGCTCAAAGATGCAAAGTGGAGGCTAAGGGGACGATTAGGGTTTTCTGGAGGTTGAGGGACATAAGATGATGCCAACCCTAAAAGGTTAAGGATGAATATATAGGGTGCAATACCCTCTATTAGGGGTTCTGGAAGATCCACGTATGCCTAACGTACCATAGCGTACGCCCAGAGTACGCACCCGTTTGTCCCGGTCCATCACTAGCCAGTACACTGAACGTACTAGCTTAAGGGCCAAAAGTACAAAACACGATAAATGAAGGGGAAAAAGCATACTTACCAAAAAATTGGGGTGTTATGTAACACCCGTAGATCCGGGCTAGTCAAATTAGAGGCAATAGGGGTCGAAAACGACTTTTCGACAAAAGATTATTTAGAATAAATAATCTTAACCAAGTTGTAGAGTATGTCACAAGGTTTTCGTACATATAAAGAACGTCGAAATCCGAGTTATAACGAAGAAGTTATGACCCGTCGAAGTTTCGCGACAGAACCGGCATGATACCGGAAAGCGTAAATAATGAATTTATGATAGAGCGAGATTTAGCCTTAGCGATCTAAACGGAAGTCGTAGAATATGTTAAACTAAGAACATCGATAAAAAGAACGCCCAAATCTGACTCCGTATGAAGAAGTTATGATTTTTCGAAGTTTCGGACTAGTAATGTACAGCCCGAAATTCGAATATTTGATCGAGCGGTTTTTAGCTGACACGACCTAAACGAGAATCGAAGATCTCGTTGAGAGTAGCGTAACGAGAAAAAGATGGGCGAAAACGGATGTCGGATGAAGAAGTTATGAGGATTTAACGGACCAAATCGTGTCCCGGCCCGTTAATAATATAAAATTTAAAATCGAGCCAAAATTAGCCGACGAAGTCTAAACGAAAGTTGTAGAATACGTTCCCACCTTCGCGTGGATATAAAGAACGTCGAAAACGGAGCTCGTATGCGAAAGTTATGATTTTTAGAAGTCGAGAATGCAATTTGCGAAGGCTGATAAGGAGCTGATGACGTGGCGCATTGTGGGCCGTCCATCGCTGATCAGATCTCGCTTCGGATGAAGAACACGTCGCCCTCGCTTACGCCCCGCGTCCGAAGCCAGTACGCGCCGCGTACCCTCGCCCTGATCTATTCCGAGTGAGAGACAGCTGGAACCTCGCTGGAGCTCTTATCCGATGACTACGCCCCGCGTAGGTCCGAGGTACGCCCAGCGTACCGAGGCCTCGCAGGGCTATAAAAGGGGGCCGATTTTCCTTCATTTTTCACACCTTTCTTCACTCTCTCTCTAACTTCTTTCTCTCTCTAAGTGTTCTAAACATCCCCAAACCCTAGGGAACCTCCCTAGCACCCTAGGGAATCCCCGAGGCTCCCGGAGTCCCGAGAAAAAGGAGTTTTTCGGTTTCGAAACGCTGCTCCAATTAGGTCCCGGTTTTCGATAAAATTCGCTGTAAGTGTGCTACGTTTACGCAATTTTTAATATAGCTTTCATATAATTATAGGAATGTTATTAGGTCCTTAAAATAATTATTTGGGCTACTAAAATGAGTTATATCGAGTATTATTAACACTTAATAATACTCGGACTAATTAATTTGTCGCGGTTATCGTTAAACTAAAACCTAGTGGTATTGGTACTAGGTTTGATCGAAGGAATATCGTTTTGAGAATATCGAAGCGCTGTCCGAGTACTGAGTCACCACCTACTCAGGTGAGTGCATAGTCCCTTTCATCTTACACATAGATATGAAGTATTTTATATAAACTACGTGCTATGTGTGCATATTATCTGAATACATGCTGTCTATGTTGGATGAACGTTTTACACATGTTTTAAAGGATTTAAACTATATACGTATTTTATAAATACGAATATGTTGGGTATGAGATGGGTAGATGAATGATGAGAGATAGAAGATGACGTGAGTATACATTGGCAGCTATAGACTTAGTGCCTATGGGACAAACACCGGTAGCTATGGACTTAGTACCTGTTAGACGTTGGTAGCTATGGATTTAGTACCTGTTAGAAATTGGTAGCTATGGACTTAGTACCAATTAGTCAGACGCTGGTAGCTATGGACTTGGTACCTGTTGAACACTCGTAGCTATGGATTTAGTACCTGATGAGTAGGATATAGCAGCTATGGAATTAGTGCTTTACGAACGAACATCGGCAGCTATGGATTTAGTGCCAGTCCTATAACCCTAGAAGTAAGGGACTTCAGAATAAACGAATGCAGGATAGATGACTCTTAGGTTAAATCCTTAAGAGTAAAGAAGATAACGGGGATGGGTAATGGGGTTAATTGTTTGATGATTAAACATAACAATTATATTATTGTGGGTTGAAAACCCTATGTACTCACAAGGTTTCCCAACCTGACCCACTCAGTTTATGTATATCACAGGTGACGAAGTGAAGTGACATTACACGGAGAGATTTAAAGAGATATAGATCACTAGTGTAAATCATTGTAAGTTATGTTTATGCTTATGTTTCGGTATTAACGATGACATCCCAAACGTTTTAAAATGAAATAAATACGTTTCCTCGAAAATGTTTTAATAACGTATTTACCATGTTTTTCTGGGAACAAATTCCGCAACCTTTTTATAAAATGAAGTACTCTGATTTTTATAAAGCATAAACAAAATCGGTCTTTTCTGGCCGTGATTTTGGGGATGTCACAGTTGGTATCAGAGCATTAGTTTAAGCGAACTAGGAATATGGATTTATTTCTAGACTTAAACTTAGAATGCTAAGCGATGATTGTGAGGTGTGAGCACTAGCTTATTTTAGGAATGATGCCTAAATTGCTTTTATGTGCTAAATGCTTTGTGCATGATATGTTGTTAATTGTTCGGATCTATGGTCTGTTGCCGACCGGATCTGGAAACCTTATGTGTTTAGGATTCTAAACGTACGACTACGGTATTAGAACTAGCATGTAAACGTTTCGGAGTGATAAGGATGATTTAGACATAAAGTAAAGGTCTAAATTCACCTTATTCGGTGTATAGATCGAGATGGTAAGGACCCGTAGCGGAAACGTAAACGCAAATGGGAACAGGAACCAACCCCCAGTGGTTCAGCAAATACCTGTTGTAGAAGAAGTTGCGCCTGAGCCAGTCACCATGGCTGGAGTTCAAGCCATGATTCGGGCTATGTTGGCTGAACAAAGGGAAGAAATGAGACGGATGTTGAATAGGGACGAACCTACCGTACATGTTGAACCGACGGAGCCAGTTCCCGAGCAATCCAAGGAAGGGAACTACAGCCGCCAAGTGAGTCAAGTAGGGACTCAAGGTGAGCAAAGGGATGGCCCAGAAGGGAGAAACAACAAGGATGGGCGGATGTACAAGAATTTCTTGGGTGCGAAACCACCAAGTCTCTCAGGAAGCCCAAAGCCGGTTGAGATTATGGATTGGATCTCTAAGATGGAGATGGTGTTTGAGAGCTGCAGCTGTAACGAGAAACAGAAGACTATCTTCGCAATAAGACAGTTGAAAACTGGAGTCTTGAGCTGGTGGAAGCTATTGGTAGATACGATGCCCCGAGGAGAAGCCTTAAGGATGTCGTGGGAAGAATTTTTGGAACAGTTGAAAATGCAGTACTGCTCAGAGATAGATCTGATAGACCTAAACAACGAGTTTCAGAACCTGAAGAAAGGGAAGATGAGTGTTGATGAGTATGCCACTGCATTCACCGAGAGGATGAAGCTATTCCCCTACTTGGTGCCTACTGAACTCTCCAAGATTGATAGGTTTGCTAACGGACTGCCCACTAACTTTGGCCCAATGGTCAAAATGGCAACTACCTTGAAAGCAGCTGTTAGGGCAGCTAAGAACGTAGAGGCCCAGATAAGAGAAAAAGGTCTAGAAAAAGATAAGGCAGGAGAAAAGCGGAAATTTGAAGGATCTTCGAGGTCGAACAAGGAAAGCAAATTCTCAAAGCTTGGAGGAGGAGATGGAGGTGAAGCAAGATGGTGTGATAGATGCAAGAAGAAGCATGGTGGGAAGTGCAATGAAGAAGTGACTTGTTACAAGTGTGGGAGGATTGGTCACTATTCCAAAGACTGCATACATGATGATAAAGTATGCTACGGATGTGGAGGCAAGGGGCATATGTCCAGAGACTGCCCAAAGAAAAATAAAGCAGCAAGACCAGAAACGCCACCAAGGCCAAGGGCATTTCACATGATCCTTGACGAAGCAGAGAACCATGCGAGGAATCAAGAATGAGGTCTTCTTACCCGAAGATCGGATTATGCAGTAGCCATAGTTTCGTATGATGTAGACTAGTAGAGGCATAGTCTAGGGTGAACTTGAACACCTATGTAATCGTTTCAAGAAATAATATAAAACCTTCGTTTTGTTATCTAATGTGTTGAATATTGTATGATTTGCTGCATGGTGACTTGGGAAACTGCAAGACAATACTTGGGACGAGTATGAGTAGGTGTGAATGGTAGTAGAGGCCTATACTACCGGAAGCACAGGACTCACACTTGGATCAGGGAAAGTCACAATGTTACCAAGAAGCTAGTAATTGATTTCGTTTTATTCAAGTGTGTTGTTACCATCGTTTCGGTAATGACTAAGAAGATTGTTGATATTCCGACCCTAGTGGTCATATCGAATCGAGTCTGACTACGATGAGTATGTTGAGTGGTTCAGAGAACCAAGTTTGATGTAGCGTCCGACTTAAACCAAACAATTGAAATCAAAGCGATCAATAGAAGTATCACACTCGTTGTTAAAGAAGTTGGTAGCTGGAAATGCCAAATGTTAAAATGTGATTATATCACATTAGAGCATGAAGGAAGGCATAGCTTGTTTTAGAATTTAACTCTAAGAGACCTAAGTCTAAGTGTTGCAACATACGATGATAGGTCATTAGAATATGACACATCAATCCATAGTAGTAATAGAAGAAATCATCTCAGGTTCGTATCCAGAAAGGATCGAGATTGTGACTTGAAGGTCATAATTGGGAGTCTAGCCTGAGGTAGAGAACAGGTGCACGATCGAGTACTCTTACAGCCAATGAGTTTAAGAGATAGACTTGAAGGAATGTAGAAGTTATAATTATTACCTAGGATGAAGAGATGACGTATAGAGTCATTATACGACCCTGTTTCGTTGATGATTCCGGGACGTAATCATCCTAAGGGGGAGATAATTGTAACGCCCGTAGATCCAGGCTAGTCAAATTAGAGGCAATAGGGGTCGAAAACGACTTTTCGACAAAAGATTATTTAGAATAAAAAATCTTAACCAAGTTGTTGAGTATGTCACAAGGTTTCCGTACATATAAAGAACGTCGAAATCCGAGTTATAACGAAGAAGTTATGACCCGTCGAAGTTTCGCGACAGAATCGGCACGATACCGGAAAGCGTAAATAATGAATTTACGATAGAGCGAGATTTATCCTTAGCGATCCAAACGAAAGTCGTAGAATATGTTAAACTAAGAACATCGATAAAAAGAACGCCCAAATCTGACTCCGTATGAAGAAGTTATGATTTTTCGAAGTTTCGGACTAGCAGTGTACAACCCGAAATTCGAATATTTGATCGAGCGGTTTTTAGCTGACACGACCTAAACGAGAATCGAAGATCTCGTTGAGAGTAGCGTAACGAGAAAAAGATGGGCGAAAACGGATGTCGGATGAAGAAGTTATGAGGATTTAACGGACCAAATCGTGTCCCGGCCCGTTAATAATATAAAATTTGAAATCGAGCCAAAATTAGCCGACAAAGTCTAAACGAAAGTTGTAGATTATGTTCCCACCTTCGCGTGGATATAAAGAACGTCGAAAACGGAGCTCGTATGCGAAAGTTATGATTTTTAGAAGTCGAGAATGCAATTTGCGAAGGCTGATAAGGAGCTGATGACGTGGCGCATTGTGGGCCGTCCATCGCTGATCAGATCTCGCTTCGGATGAAGAACACGTCGCCCTCGCTTACGCCCCGCGTCCGAAGCCAGTACGCGCCACGTACCCTCGCCCTGATCTATTTCGAGTGAGAGACAGCTGGAACCTCGCTGGAGCTCTTATCCGATGACTACGCCCCGCGTAGGTCCGAGGTACGCCCAACGTACCGAGGCCTCGCAGGGCTATAAAAGGGGGCCGATTTTCCTTCATTTTTCACACCTTTCTTCACACTCTCTCTAACTTCTTTCTCTCTCTAAGTGTTCTAAACATCCCCAAACCCTAGGGAACTTCCCTAGCACCCTAGGCAAGCCCCGAGGCTCCCGGAGTCCCGAGAAAAAGGAGTTTTTCGGTTTCGAAACGCTGCTCCAATTAGGTCCCGGTTTTCGATAAAATTTGCTGTAAGTGTGCTACGTTTACGCAATTTTTAATATAGCTTTCATATAATTATAGGAATGTTATTAGGTCCTTAAAATAATTATTTGGGCTACTAAAATGAGTTATATCGAGTATTATTAACACTTAATAATACTCGGACTAATTAATTTGTCGCGGTTATCGTTAAACTAAAACCTAGTGGTATTGGTACTAGGTTTTATCGAAGGAATATCATTTTGAGAGTATCGAAGCGTTGTCCGAGTACTGAGTCACCACCTACTCAGGGGAGTGCACAGTCCCTTTCATCTTACACATAGATATGAAGTATTTTATATAAACTACATGCTATGTGTGCATATTATCTGAATACATGCTGTCTATGTTGGATGAACGTTTTATACATGTTTTAAAGGATTTAAACTATATACGTATTTTATAAATACGAATATGTTGGGTATGAGATGGGTAGATGAATGATGAGAGATAGAAGATGACGTGAGTATACATTGGCAGCTATAGACTTAGTGCCTATGGGACAAACACCGGTAGCTATGGACTTAGTACCTGTTAGACGTTGGTAGCTATGGATTTAGTACCTGTTAGAAATTGGTAGCTATGGACTTAGTACCTATTAGTCAGACGCTGGTAGCTATGGACTTGGTATCTGTTGAACACTCGTAGCTATGGATTTAGTACCTGATGAGTAGGATATAGCAGCTATGGAATTAGTGCTTTACGAACGAACATCGGCAGCTATGGATTTAGTGCCAGTCCTATAACCCTGGAAGTAAGGGACTTCGGAATAAACGAATGCAGGATAGATGACTCTTAGGTTAAATCCTTAAGAGTAAAGAAGATAACGGGGATGGGGTAATGGGGTTAATTGTTTGATGATTAAACATAACAATTATATTATTGTGGGTTGAAAACCCTATGTACTCACCAGGTTTCCCAACCTGACCCACTCAGTTTATGTATATCACAGGTGACGAAGTGAAGTGACATTACACTGAGAGATTTAAAGAGATATAGATCACTAGTGTAAATCATTGTAAGTTCTGTTTATGCTTATGTTTCGGTATTAACGATGACATCCCAAACGTTTTAAAATGAAATAAATACGTTTCCTCGAAAATGTTTTAATAACGTATTTACCATGTTTTTCTGGGAACAAATTCCGCAACCTTTTTATAAAATGAAGTACTCTGATTTTTATAAAGCATAAACAAAATCGGTTTTTTCTGGCCGTGATTTTGGGGATGTCACATGTTACAAAATAAAAGATTTTAAATTTAAAAATGAAACTAAATTAGATCAAATTTTAGAAAAATTAAAACAACTTTGAAATTTAAGTATAAATACTTTAAGAAAACTAAAGAATCAGATTATAATACTGATTCTGAATCTGAACAAGATAGATCATATAGTATTAATAAAATAAAATATTAAAGTTATGACGACAAATTTGCTAGAAAACCCGTCCAATCTAAATATTATTACAATAGACCTACTCCTCAAGATGTTCTATTTGAAGAGTAGGAATTTATTCAAGATAATAGTTATAATGGTACAAACGTCTATGAATGAATTTAGATGGTTTTTGTAGAAAGACAGATATATTTGTTAACCCAAAGAATGACTTTGTATGCTACTAGCGCAAAACAAAGAATAACTTTGTATGCTACTAGCACAAAACAGTTGCTCAAATGATAATAGCAGGTTTTACTTGTAACACCCAAAAAAATTATGCCAAATTTAAACTTTTTAAAACATTTCAAAACACGTGGTTATTACAAAACTTGTTTTCAAACTAGAATATTGTTAAAGTATCCCAAAATCAAATCATGAAATCATAAAAGGTGAGGAGCGGTACGATCATGCCTTCGCCTTCCCGCGATCATCAGAAGTACCTGAAACAATAATCGATAAATGTAAGCTCGAAGGCTTAGTGAGTTACCCCCAAAATACCAACGCCATACATATATAACCATATCATATAAACATACAAGCAAACATATATAACATGCATAACGAGCCATCAGTCTGACTGGACCGAATCCTGGTCCTCAGTCTATCTGGACAGCTCTCCGAGCCCTCGGCGTGTCTGGACCGCCCTCCTCAGGGCCTTCAGCCTATCCGGACCACTCGTTGGGCCTTCGGCTTGACTAGATTTGCCCGGCCTGGGCCTGCAGTCTACCCGGTCCGCCTAGGGTATCTTGGCCTACTGCACACAGCAGGACCTGCCTCAACCCTTTCCCCAAACCAATAAACATGTGCACATAAATATCATATGCTAGCATGCAATAACAGATAGTCAAACAGATCTAACCGATCTCTAACATAACAACCATCCTACAACCAGGATATTAATCTAACAGAATGCTAGCATAGCAACCATCCTAAACTAGGATGTAATCTAACATAGCAACCATCCTAAACCAGGATGTAAATCATAAAGGCCTGGCCTTGGTGCTGTATACCCTGTTGATATAGTGAGGAGAACTCACCTCACGATGTCGCACTGAAGTGATAGGCTCAAACTCTTGAATCACCAACACGAACTCCACCTCCTATAATCACCATAAAACCCTTTTCCATAAATTTACAATTTACCAAAATACCCCCAGAGGTCAACTGGTCAACCCTTGGTCAAAGTCAACAGTCCATGCTGACCCGACTCGTCGAGTGTAGTTCACTGACTCGTCGAGTCCTTCCTCAACTCGAGAAGTCGTGAAATCCATGATTAACTCATCTAGTTTCCCTATAACTCGCCGAGTTCGTGCGTGTCCAAAGGTTGGGAAAACCCTAGCCAACTCGTCGAGCCCAAGGCAATCTCCATCGGACTCGTCGAGTTGTTCATCAACTCGTCGAGTTCATGACCATCTTCATATGACTATCCGAGTCGACCTTGTGACTCGCTGAGTCCCTTCAATCCTTCATCCATACATATGCTTTTCAAACCATGCAAAGAATGCATACTGCATATCTGAGCTCCTAGGGCATGTTTATCACGTAAAGTTGCAAACTTTAGGTGCATGCAAGAGGATAATGGCCCAAAACAAGCTAAAGGAGTGGATTAAGGTAAGGGAAAGGCCATAGATCAACAAAGACTGGAACTTTATGACAAAGAGGGGGCTAAAGGAGTCTAAATCTGAGATTGCAACCTCAGATCTTGACCCAAATCTGATAACCACCCCAAAACCCCAAAAGGGCTCTAAACCCATAAATGAAAAGATCTAACCAAAGGGGAGTCAAGGTAACAACTTGTTACCTTCAAAACGATGCCAAGACAAAGAAGATTCCGAATCTACAACAACCCCTTGTTGCACACCTCTTGAACTCCAAGCCCTTTACTCCAAGAATCTTCTTTCAAGTTAAGAAGCACACAACAATAGAGGGAAAGCACACATTAGGGTTTCTGAATTCGAGGGATGCAATAAGAGAGGCTAGGGAGAATAAGTGGTCCTTAAATAGGGTGCAAATCCTCGGAATTTAGGGTTTCATCTACCAGCTCCTACTCGTCGAGTCCCTTAATGGACTCGGCGAGTAGGTCACTAAAAACACAGATCAACCCACTGCTACTCGACGAGTAGGGCAACCAGCTCGTCGAGTACACCTTGAAAACAAGAAAATTCTTATATTAACTCAATACCTGAGAATCAGGGCGTTACATTATTGTCCAATTAACAGGCCGGTAGGATAATTATCTACATGAGTAAGATAAAATTCAAATTTACAATTCTACCAAAATAATTACACACCAAATTAAAAATAAAGATGGTACTTCAACTCTTGAACAAACAATAATTCAAGATTTAGTTTCTACACTCCTTTTGAGTATAGTTGAACACTTTTATGGTAAATGGTCAAATAATTCCTATAATACTAGAACTTTACTAAATGGTATGAAATGTAAAAGTTTTACCTCATTTAGGTGGAATAAAGATACTTTAATGAGTGAAGTATTAGAATTAGATGATTGTAATTTGAATTATTGGAAAAAAAAAATTAATGATAGTCTTCCAACACTCTTTGTGGAAAGAGTTAGGAAACAATTACAAAGAAATCATAATCAAGTTCCTTATGAAAATTATTCATATGGAAAACTTATAGGAATTTGTACTCAAGAGGCCTTTGCCTTATGTAATGAAATAAAATTAAATCAACAAATTGAAAAACAACATCTTACTGAAAGACGACAATTAGGTCATTTTTTGTGAACAATTTGATATTGATACTTCTAAAAATAGGAAGAAATCTAAAAAGGAATATATCCTGAAAAAATATCAAAAATAGCGAAAATCAAAAACAATATAGAACCAAAAGAAAATCATTAAGAAAAGAAAAACATAATAAAAAGAAAAAAGAAAATCCGCCAACTTGTTATAAATATGGTAGAGTTGGTCATTTTGCCAATAAATGTAAAATGAAGAAAAAGATAAATAATTTAAATCTAGATGATAATATGAAAGAAAAATTAAAAGAAATTCTTTTAAATACCTCAGAAGAATCATCTTTTGACAATGAAATAAATATATAAATTTTGATGAAGAAATTTACACATCTTCAAGTAGTTCTAATAAAGAAGAAAATAATTGTTTTTGTATAGATATGGCAATATCAAATACCAAACACTTATCCTTTGCTTGCCCTCAAGAAAAACTAATTATTTTTAATTCAAACTTTCATCACCAACATCACATAGAACAACACATTTTGAACTCAGCCATTATACCAAGACCGCAATGTGCATATTTATGTCTACAATCCTAACAACCTCCCAATCCTAAATACTCACAATCCTTATGAACCTTCACCCCTTAGTTTATACGTCACTCATTTCTACAACATTCCGAATCAATCCTTAAAAATCTTTCTTGACCTCAAGTTATTTTTTTTAAGCTACCCAAACATACATAATCTAGAAAAATTACAACTTTTGATACCACAATAGAGATCTTGGAATTCTTCATTTTTTGAATAATTGATCTTTGTTTTCTTTGAATTCACCACCTTTTTGTTTGATTTTTGGTATCTTCAACTTTTTGATTCTTCAGAATTATGATCTTTTGATCTTCATACTTTGATAGCTCCAAAATTCTTACAACTTTTTGGTAATTTCTCTCTCTTTTTTTAAATATATAACTCACTTTTTCGCTCAAATCCTACATTCTTAAGCAAGGGAGCACTTCAACCCTTATTGGTTAAAGGTATTAGTCTATGTGCAATGACTACATAAACTCTCCTGGATAGATTTTAGGTTTAGGCTGCAAAGTGTATTATGCCATATAAACTACCAGATTACCTTTCATATCTCATGACTTTTCACTAAGACTTGGGAAGCCACAATATGACAACCGTCAAAATTCGAGTCAGTTCTAGATTTGAATAAACTTAGTTGCACATGTAGTCATGACACATACTAGACTTAGTAACTAGAAGCTAAGTTATAACCTACTAGAAACTTGGAAACAAGTAGAATCGAATGATAGTGTACTTGGATTTCACATTGGTATGTGAATTCTACAACTACTTAACTATAATGACTATCCATATCAGGGTCACTCTTTGACTTGAACACCTTTTCAAGAATCATATACACACATCATTCATTTAACCTAGTGGTATAAATTAGGTCCGAGTCTCGTAGGAACTTAAGTTAATGTTGAAAACTATGACTAGTATACTTGGTTCCTCCATTTCGCTTGAATCTTGGAACCACTACATAAAATGCCAATAAACCGATAAAATAAGTTACAAATATTATTTATAACTATAAAAGAGTTATAAAACTATAAGATAATTTGAAGTCTCAAAGATTTTGTTTATTTTGATATCCAAAGATTTACAAACTCTCAAAAACCCTAAATGCCCTAAAAACCTAAATTTATAAAATTTGACCTCTAAAATTCAATTAAAATAGTTATGAAATTTATAATATTATCTTAAATTAATTAAATTCAGGGAAATATAATCAAGAAAAATAAAAATTTAAGTCATTAACATTTACCCTTAATTTATAAGTCAAAAATCAATATTTTATGAGTAAAGGCTATATTAAGGTGTATATTTTATAAAAATCTGGAAAACGGTTTATAAAAATAAGAGGGAAATTATTTAAATGAATAAAAGAGGATATAATGCCCCTCCTCTCTCACCTAAAGTTGTCCATACTCTTCTTAACACACACATAATCATTTTCACTCTCTCACACACTCCACCTCACACTTCTCTCTCTAAAAACTTCTCTCCTACTTCTCTCTAGAAATGACGAACTTAGAAGAACAATTTGTGGGAGAGATTCATCCATAAAATTATTCATAAGTTTAGATATGCTTCTGTAGCTTGGTGGCTGATTTTGGTTATGTATAATCCCAAAAAGATGACGAGGGAGATGAGCTATGCAAAGAGATAGAATCTCTCTTTTCTCTCTTTTCTTCTCTCTAAAACCCCCACATATTTTCTCTCTTCCTCTCTATACGAACCACTAAATTTTCCAGAAAATAAGTCCAAGAACACTCAAGATACTAAAAATCTTCATCATCTAGTGGTGTTGATTAAGGTAGAACACGATTTTCCTTCATTTTCCTTCAAGTTTTCATGGATTTTCTAGCATTTCCTTCTTCTTCTACACCTTTCTATTTGGAAATTTGTGTGCATGCTCATGAAATTCAGTTTTGATGATGATGGTGGTAGGATTTTACCCAAAATCAACATGCATGTTGCAAATGGTGAAGTCCCATGACCCAAATCTATGTCAAACTTAGAATAACCCATTTTGATACTAGTTTTCATGGAGAAATCACAATATGAACCTAAGTTTTCTTTCCAAAATGATTTTTGACCATTTCAAACTCATGAATGGCCTTCAAAACCACATGCATGTGCTAGATGATCAAAGCTTGTTGTTAAAAGCTTTCAAATAGGTTCATAAAAGGATTTATTCCCAAATAAATATCTAAAACTTCTTTTCTGATCAAATCCGATTTTCCCAGCATTCCATCAACAAAATGAGAAGTTCTACAAATTTTTAGAAAGTAATTCATTTTCTAGAATTATTATAATTATTGCAAGAAAATAAAGAAATAATTTATATAAAATACTTTCTGAGGTCTATAAATCCTAGGTAAATTTTAAGATGACCCATAAAGCAAATGATGGCATCTCAATGAGTTTCATTGATTTTTTGTTATTGTTTGTTATGGTTTTGAATTTTGTTTTTGTGTAATTCAAATATATCATAAAACCACATTAAGGAATGTGAAAAGGCTATATAAGATTTTTCGCAGAGCGTACCCCATGTGGGGTACTCAGAAAAATATTTTTAGAATTCTTTATAATGCATACCTATTTTTCCCCAATTTTTATATTTATAATGGACTAATAATGGGAAAAATAGTTTTACTTATCCAAAATTCATTAAAATTTACCATAAGACCTTATAATATATTAGAACTCTAAATAAAATTTTGGATGATTTTTCTATTCAGTATGCTATTTTTATTCTATTTTCTAAGATTAAATACACTTAAATCCACAAAATCAGATTACAGTATATACAAATCACCATTGGTATTTTTCCCAGATCATGTACACTGTAAATGGAGTTTACAAAAAATTTGGTAATTTACTTTAACTGTTTGATAATTATTCACCAATTAATGATTATTCAAGAGAATAAAACAAAGAAAAATAGCAAAACTAATTAAAAATATCTTTTATATTTCACAACTTCTATATGTATAATAACAGTGTTACAAAAAGATTGGACAATTTTGGAAACTGTATTCTATTTATTTAAATTTTTGTTAGAATAAATACACAAAAATCATAAAATCGGGTTAAACTGTTTAGAAACACATTTTTATATTTTTCTCAGCTTAAGTATGTTTAATGACAGTATTATAAAAATTGTAGAAATTTTTATCATGCGGATACTATTTTTCACGAATTTATATTGTTATGATGGCTTAAAAATCTGGAAGAATAGTTAATCACATCAAAAATTCAAGGGAAAATTTCTGGAAGACCTCTATTGTATTTGGAATGAAAATGTAAAATTTGATGAATTTTGGAAACTGTTTGATAATATTTTTGGATTTTTAAGAGATTAAAACACCCATAAATGTATTGAAATACCCTCAATTAATATTACAAAAATCTGGAAAATAATATCTAAAATTATCTTAATCACATGAGTTATAAAGTTTCACAATTTCAGAAAAATGTTTGTAACTTAACAATATTAAATTTTGACGCAATATTGGCATAATTCTATTGTAGTAGTAAATATAGTAGTGTTAGATTTCAATTAGAGACTCACTAGTGTATACCATTATTGTAGGAATCAGTAGTGGTACTAGTGGAACGTGGTTCAAGGCACCATTTGCATAATCTTAATGCATTGTGAGTATTCACGCCTCCCCCTCTTTTAGGTTTTTATGTTTTGGGGTGGAAAAACATGTCCAAAAACTGTTTATTGTTCGTTGTATTTACTTTGACTTGTATCAAAATTGGTTGCTATATGTTGTTGTGTATGTGTATGCTATTGTTAATTCATGAGGCCTTATCGCGTTTAAGTCGCTGGAATCAGTTCACACAACTCATTAACTCATTTGAGCATATGGTCATTATGGATAACGCTATTAGGAGGTAGACAACTCCTCACTCGCACGATTCGCTTGAGTGCATTTTACCATATTTCCCTATGTTAGGGATAGACATAGAAGAGGGCACCCTCGGTCATTCGGCTTGGGTTGTGAACTCATGGTATAATCATTACGCACATACGAACCTTTTATCTCGTTTTAACAACAAACTTTATTTCCGATGAGGATATGAACGTTGCGTCTCATTTGGGCAACATACTTTATCTCTCGTGATGACAACGAACTTTGTTTATGCAAACTTATTTACTTATTTTTGCAATATATTTCTATTTATTTAAAATTTATTTCCAAAGAGAATATGAATGTTGCATCTCATTTGGGCAACAAACTTTATGTCTCATGATGACAAAGAACTTTGGTTATTCAAACTTTATTTCCCATGAGAATATGAACGTTGCATCTCATATGGGCAACATACTTTATCTCTCATGATGACAACGAACCTTCTATCTTATTTTAGCCATAAACTTTATTTCCCATGAGAATATGAATGTTGCATCTTATTTGGGCAACATACTTTATCTCTCATGTTGACAACGAACTTTTTTTATGCAAACTTAGTTACTCATTTTTGCAATATATTTCTATTTATGGAAACTCTATTTCCCATGAGGATATGAATGTTGCATCTCATTTGGGCAACATACTTTATCTCTCATGATGACAACAAAATTTTTTTATGCAAACTTATTTACTCATTTTTGCAATGTATTTCTATCTATGGAAACTTTATTACTCCCTTTAGCAACAAACTTCTATTCATGAAAACTTATTTACTTATTTAAAAAATGAACATTGTTTATGGAAACTGTTATCAATATTCTGATTATTATGATTTCAAACTATATTATGTTATAAATATGTGAGTACTCACCAACTATTTTTATAGTTGACACTCGTTTTACATGTCTTTTCAGTAATCATCGAGTAAGTGGCATTTAGGGACACATCACTTTTAGGAGCATTCGCATGTGTTGTCCTTCAATTCACATTGTAATTTCTTTTAGAAGTTGTTCAAACCCATTGTAAATTTGTAATGCTTTTTAATACTATGGTTTGTGTTGTCTTTATCTTTTGCTATGAAACCCTTTGTACTGTCACGCCCTGTATTTCCGCTTTAGCAGGGTGTGACACACAAATATTGTAACATCCTGAGTTCAGGAGTGCAAGTTCAGGGTTCAGAGTGAAAATGTGAATGGTCAACTCGGCGAGTCCATGGGTGGACTCGGCGAGTAGGGTTGCGATTCTGGTCGCGTGTTAAGTGGCCAACTCGGCGAGTCGGTGGCTAGACTCGGCGAGTTGGTGCTGTGTGGAGAAAACCCTAATCCCAGGGATTGATCCATATATAAAGAACATAATACCCTCTCCCCAGCCTCTTTGCTCTCCCTTGAAGTCCAGAAACCATAATATTCGTTTGAGAGAGAATTAGAGAGCATTTGGATCTTGAAGGAGTGTTTGTTGAAGAAATCTTTGAAGATTAAGAGGCTTGGATCAAGGGGCTTTTCAAGGTTTTGGCTTATTCTTCTGTTGGAGTCTTCATTGGAGGTATGATTCGTTGCTTGAGCTGTTATCCATTTAGATCTATCATTTGTGGGATTTTTGGGAATATATCTTGTGCTATCTTGAGTTTAGAGGTTGGTTCTCTGAGGTTGCTACCTCAGATCTAGAGTAGTAATGATCCAAAAGAGCATAAAGTCCCTGTTCAAGAGCTGATTGATGAAGCCTTTTAGTCCCAAACCTTAGCCAAGAGTGTTTTATGCTTAGATCTCCTTGGATTCACGTAAAGTTTGCCACTTTACGTGATGGATGGCTTGTATAACAGTTGATCTATGGATTTGAGACCCTGCATGGCTTGGAAAGCCTTTGTATGGGTTAAGATCTAGTGGTACTTGGTGAGTCACATGGGTGCACTCGGCGAGTTGCATGAAGATAGGCAGCAACTCGACGAGTTGGAAGAACAACTCGGCGAGTTGGTTGAAGATAGCCTTGGACTCGGCGAGTCTGGTCATGAGGTCCTAACCTTTTCTGGTTATGCTGTGAATCAGTGAGTCAAGGGATGACTCAGTGAGTTGAGTACGGTTAGACTCAGAGTTTTGGGACTCAGCAAGTCTTGGGGCGACTCGGCAAGTTGAGTCGTGTCATGGAAGTTTCAGAGCATGGGGACTCGACGAGTCAGCGGGTTGACTCGGCGAGTAGAGTCAGTTAGGAGGGTTGACTTTGACTGAGGACTTTGACTTTGACCAAGAGTTGACCAGTTGACTTCCAGGGGTAATTTGGTAATTATGGGTATTTATTGAGTTTAGTCTTTTGGTATTGATTAGTGGTGGAGTTCGTGTCGGAGATTGGAGCAGCATGATCTTATCCTTTTCAGTCAGCAGTTGCGAGGTGAGTTATCCTCACTATATCAACAGGGTCTAAGGCACCAAGGCCGGCCCTTTATCGGATTGTAATCCGGGTATTGTTGTTATGTTGTTGCTTTGCTATGTTTTCATCCTGGTAGTTAGGATGGTATATGTTAGAGACCTGGTTAAGGTTGGTATCCTGGTATATAGGATGATGCTATGTTAGAGACCTGGTTAAGGTTGGTATCCTGGTATATAGGATGGTGCTATGCTAGTGACCGGTTAGGTCGGTATCCTTGTTAGGATGAGATTATGTTATGTGATATGTTAGATCGGTTTGATTGGATGTGGATTGTTATATGATTATATGTTTATGTGCACATGGTTGTTGGGTTGGGGTTGGGTTGAGGCGGGTCCTGCTTTGTGTTGTAGGCCAACATACCCAGGGCAGACCGGTTATCCCGAAGGCCCAGCGAGCGGTCCGGATAGGCTGTAGACCCCACAAGGGAGGACCAGACGTGTCGAGGCTCGGAGAGTGGACCAGACCGATTGAAGGCCCGGTGCGGGTGGACCAGTCATACTGTAGACTCAGAGAGTGGACCAGGTGGATTGAAGGACCGGTGCGGGCGGACCAATCACACTGTAGACTCGATGTATATGGCTAGACTCGGAGGGTGGACCAGGTGGACTGTAGGCCGGTGTGGCGGACCAGTCACACAGTAGACCCGAAGTGCGTGGCTGTTCTGTATCGGTTATATGATATGGTTATGTATGTATGGCATTGGTATTTTGGGGGTATCTCACTAAGCTTTCGGGCTTACAGTTGTGGTTTAAATGTTTCAGGTACTTCAGGAGATCGTAGCAAGGCAAAGACATGATCGTACCGCTCCTCGGGTTTTATGTGTTTATGATGTGGTTTCTGGGAAATACTCTGATAATAAATGTATTGAAAATCATTTTATAATAACTTTATGAAATTGGGTGGTTTTTGAAAAGTTTAAATTGGTTGGAAATTTTAGAGTGTTACAACTATACTATAACAATGTCAAATTATAATACTAGCCACTTAAATTCAAATTATTATGACTAGATTTAATTTTAGATTATTATCTCAAACCTATTGATTTTTTAAAAAAATTCCTAGCAATTTACTTTTTCGACCCCTACCCCACACTTATTACATACAATGCCCTCATTGTATGTATAAAATAATTTAAAATCAAGATAGGGAGAAAAAGGAACAGACTCCCTTGGGATAGAAGCAACGAGATCGAATTTTGAACAGTGCAAATAACTTGATCGTTTTGAATTTGGACATCTTTAATTATAGAACTTGGATCTTCAGAAGTACGTGAGTATGCCATGAAAATGTGAAACTAAGACTTAAATCGTCAATAAATGTGGTGTAGAAAAATCTTCAAAGTACCAATGTGGGCAAGCATACACCACATTGCATGGTGAGAAAAAGAGTAACAACAAAGTTTATGATAACTCAGATAAGGATAATAGCGACCCCTTAAATGAATATGTAGTAAACGGCTCCAAATTTGTAGAATTTATAGAACTCACGACGTGGGGTATCAAGCCCATGATGTGGCATCGTGCAAATTGCGTTGCGAAATACTATTGGAAATGGGCTCACGATGTGAGATATGAAGCCTCACGTCGTGAGAACTGGGTCTCACAGAATGTGACATTGTAGAGACTTCTTCGCTGAAAATGTCATGCATATGAACGTCTTAAATGATTAAGACTCTTCTAAATCTCTATGTTTGCTTTACTCATGACTCATTGCTAATATTGTTTCTCTCATGATCAACCTCACACTTATGAAAAATTGTGGGTCTCGATTCTTGACTCTAAATGACACGACTAAAACTTGTATACTCTCGTATATCACTAATTTTCTATCTTCTTTCGTCTACTCTCACAAATTTCGGTCAATAAACAACCAAAAGAAGTGGAAAAGAAACATAACAATCTTAAATTATTGTTACACAACCAAATCAACACCAAAATGAAAAAAACAAACACACCAAAAATAAACTAGACAAAAACTCAAATAAAATAAAAGGATATAAATTCTTCAAACATCAGGTTGCCTCCCGATAAGTGTTTCTTTTTGTACGAGTCTTGAGCTGGACTCCCAACTTAATAAACTATCAATCCGCTTGTTATTAATTCATCTGTATCATAGAATACTCTCGTCATACGAACTTATAAAATTTGACCTCTAGTTTCAATTTGTGGCAAAACGAGAGCATCTATTTAGTGATTTTAGTCCCAGAAAATTAAAAATGGTGGGGACCCTGTTGGTCGCTTGTTAGAAAAGGATCATTCTTTATAACCTTATTCAAAGATGGAATTGTCACTCCATGCATTGAAACACAAAACAAACTATCAGGAGCTCGCGTCGTGGTGATGATCATAACATGATGTTGTTCTTGAAAGTCTGGTTGTTTTTGTTCTTCATCCGAGCATTCTGCTAGCAATCTTTTTAACTCCTCGAAATTTCTTTCTGGATGAAATTTCTCCTCTTTTATCTCTAGCTCCTGTATCTCGGCTTGTTCTGGTTCATCTGGCAAGATGTAGTCTAACTATCTTCCAAAGTTCTTCAAATCTTCGTTTGAGTTATAACCATCATTTTCTGTAACATCCCGAAATTCAGGTACAACTATCTACCCATCTCTTTTGTCAAGTTGTCAAAATTAGCCCTTGAGTGGAAAGTGTTGCAAATGAGTATGTTGGGCGTACTGGAGAGTATGCTGTGCGTACTCATGCGCTTAAGTTGGACGCGGACTTGCCTAGGTACGGTGGGCGTACCCAGGGTTATGCTGGGCGTAGCGGGCCCAGATGCAAACCCTAAATTGTGGCTTGTGCACTATAAAAGGAATGCTAAGGCCTTATCCTCAGTCACCATATCAGAGAGTGAAACCCTAAGAGAGCATTTCCTTCATCCTAAAGCTTGAGTGTGAGTGTTTTGAGCTAAACGTACCTTTGTGTGTTAGCGAAGAAGAAGGAGAGGAGCTTGTGGAGGCTAGGGTTTGAAGTTCAAGTTTGGATCTATGTTCTTCAGAGGGAGGAGCTTCATTTAAAGGTAAAAAGCTTAGAACTTTCCTCTTTATTTTGGTTTGGTGTTGCATGGTCCATTTCTAGGGTTAAAGTCCCAAAGGTGGAGACTTTATGAGCATAAGGTACTCCATGGACCTAGACCTGTCCCATTTCAGTGATATATGTGTTGTAGATCCATAAAAATCCCAACTTGGTCGTTATTATGGAGTCATGCTTGAGTTATGGGCTTTTAAGTGTTGGGAGTGGAATGTTATGGGTGTAGGTGACTTTAACAGCCATGCAAAAGCTTAAAGTCATAGACTTTATGGAATAAAAGGCTTAGGGACAGTCAAATCTGAAAGTTAGATGTGTGTCTTAACCGTTTAAGACCCAAAATCAAAAGGAGTTTCAAACTAGGAGTTACGCGGGGCATAATCCCAGTACACGCAGCGTAAGTGGTCGCATTCCCCGATTCTGTGAAGCCGCCGGGTACGCCCAACGTATAGATTTGGTACGTGCAGCGTAACCCGTGGGTTGACTTTCGTTGACTTTTAGGGTTTTGGTCAACATTTGGACTTTTGGGTCAGGTAGGGGTAAAAAGGTCATTTACCCTTATGTGGGATTGCAGGAATGGATTTAATCTAGCCTTTGAGAGACATTATTTATTAGTATCGTTTATGTGATTAGGCGGGGGCTAGATCAGTGTTCTCGTGTGAGAGATTATCCGAGATACCCGAGGTGAGTCTTCTCACTATACTGTACCTGGAAGGCTACCAATGTATGACCGGAAGGTCTTATATGCTATGAGATGTATGTGCTATATGCTGATATGTGATATGTATGCGTTATGTATGCTATGTATGATAAGGACCGGAAGGTCAAGATGATATGGACCGGAAGGTCAAGAGGACATGGACCGGAAGGTCAGGAGGTTACGGACCGAAAGGTCGATACGGGTAGGACCAGAAGGTCTACCGGAATTCGGGACGGAAGTCCCCTGAGACACTTGGACCGGAGGGTCCCACAGAGTTATGGCCTGGAAAGGCGCATGTGTTGTATGTGGTATTTTGGGGAACTCACTAAGCATTTATGCTTATAGTTGTTGTGTTGTGTGTTTCAGGTACTAGTGAGGACCGTGAGAAGGCGCCGACATGATCCGTACACACTGAGAGGATTTATTTATTTGAGATCTTTTGAGATTCTGGGATTTGTTTGTTATGATGACATTGGATACAGTTTGTTTGATATTGTTTTGACGATTGAAAATATGATTTAAAAATGAAAAATTGTTTTGAAAATTTACGTTGTTACATTTTCTCATTCTAATTCCTATTCCACTTCCTCAAGAAAAGCGTCAAAAACATCGAGATTTGGAAAATACATAAAAAACGAACTAAAAGCAATACAAATAAAACTAGAAACTACTAAAATCACGTCATGATAACAGTAAAATCAGAAAAATTAATTTTTGCTGAAAATTAACTTTTTGTGATTTTTACCCCACAAAAAGGATTGATTAACCTGAAGCAATTAAACTAAAAACTAAAATAGTCGTTCGTCGGCAACGGCGCCAAAATTTGTTGGGGACGAAATGCTACACCTAATTTTACCTCCTATCATACTAGCTATTCGACCCAGGGAAGTGTACCCTTTCGCAAATAGTATAGCACAAACAGTCAGGTATTGAACACAGGGAACGAATTAGCTAATTAATTTATCTACTATGATTAATCTAAGAAAAACAAAAGTAAATTGGTTGTTATCTGATTTTGCTAGTTCAGACAAACTAAACATTCGACTATTCAAATTCAATCAATTATGAAAAACACTTCTTCTTAGTACGAATCCACTTTTCCTCAATGGTTAGTTATTAAATATGAATAATTTAAGTTCTTTACCAGTTATTAAACTATTAGCAATTCGAGTCCAAATATACTAATGTTGAATCAATTCAGGTAGAGCTATGCATGAGCACACATAATTTAACACATAATCAATTATTATTTATGATTGGAGCTATGTAAGATTGATTAGACAAACATAATATTATAGTCACAATATATGTTCTTTAGCACAAACAAAACTAATACTTTAATCCCTTAACTAAGAATAGTTGGATCCTAGCTCTAGCAATTCAATGCTCACTAAATTACTAGGGTGTGTTCGGCAAAAACTAGTGGGTAGCTTGTAGCTTGTAGAGTTTTGTTAAACGATACATGAAGTAGCTTTTAGATTTGGAGCGTTTTGTTTAAACTAAACTCTATAATCTTGTAGTGCCAAACAAGACTTTCTATTCAAAACGGAGCGTTTTGTCAAACGCGAGAAGCTAGAAGCTCTCAAACGCTCCTAAACGCTCCGTGTCAAACAAGTCCTAGTTGTCAAGTTCATGCAATTTAATATTCACTAAGCTACACAGAACATGAGTTTAAGCAATCTAAGTATTAAATTCTTACATGCTAAGTATTAAACATCAAACACAAGCATTCGACCAACAAGAAGAATCTACAATCATAAATATAAACCATGAGTTCAAGCTTCATCTAGCTAAATAGAAGTAGCTAAATTTATCTACTCATAATAACAATCAAACACACAATTCTCATAAGTAAAAACATATTAATGTACCAAACTAAAAATAAGTTTATGATCTACTTCTCCTTCCTTGGATGATATTACTAGGTTTCTGATTTCGTTTCTTCTAAAAAACGACGTCTGGAATCTCTATTCTCTCCAGCCAACCTCTAAATTCCGTAATCATCAAGAGTATTTATAGTTTTCGAATTTACCCTCCTCACGTCATGAGAAAAGGCCTCTCACATCGTGAGTTCAGTATTAATCCGTATCGGACACAGATTCTTGCTTCCGGATGCTTATCTTCTAGAATCTTAATGCTCACGTCATGAGGCATGATTCCTCACGTTGTGAAGTGTGACATCCCCAAAATCTCGGCCAGAAAAGACCGATTTTCATTTATGCTTTTAAATATTTTCAGAGTAAATCCTTTTGATTTGAAAGAGTTGCGGAATTTGTTCCCAAAACAAAACATGATAAAATAATATTTATCAAAGCATTTCATCAAGAGATGCATTTCATTATATAATCAAAACTCGGGATGTCATGTTCCGATACAGACCATAAAGCATAAACGATAAACATTACAAGTCTTTCAACAAATATATACATATACAGACTTGTAAACAAACAACAAGATGATCCATCCATCTTACGCCCTTGTGCCACTTCCTGTAATACAAATAAAACTGAGTGGGTCAGGCTTGGGAGCCTGGTGAGCATATAGGGTTTTCAACCCACAATAAATAAGTTATATTTAATTTCACCAACCAAACACTATCCCGATTACCCATTCCCGTTATCCTCACTTTACGTCCCTAAAACAACTATCTCAAGGGACCTAATCTAGGATTTTCATCGGGACGGACATCACTGCGAAGGGGTTTCCTCAACAATAGATATCCTAAAGGCAACCATGAGGGGGATAGAGTACACCGGTGAACACATCGTTCACAACACCTACAGGTTATGAACCTGCTAGCGTTCCACTGGACTGTCTAGAAAGAGTCCGTGGTCGTTATCCATACTCCGCTGAATAACTAGATCAACAACAACAACAACATCGAGGCCTCTCATCTGTTTATTACACACCAACTATCTACCCATGTTCTACCCAACATATTAGTAGATAAAATATATATTCTCATACGTAGTTTAAAGAAAACCTGTATAGCATGCTTTAATCAACACATATATCACATAACAGATGAGGCACACACACACATAACACATATCTCATAAAGAAATAAGCAGATCTATAAGATAGAAGAGAGTGAATACTCATTCACACATAACACAACCAAATATATACGCATAGCACGTATTTTTATATAAAATACTTCGTATTATTGTATTAGAAGAAATAACTACACACTCACACATATAAACAACAATATACTTAATACACTCAAACCATACTTGTATTATTATCGTGTTTATGAAAGGTAGTATACACTCACTTGATCAGAAGACGATCCGACAGCACTACGGCTTATAGAAGTAGTATTCCTCAGCAGATCTGGAAGATCTCCTCGAAAATCGAACTTCTCGCGGGCAGAGCTTCGACTCGGGAACCGCGCTTCTCGGGATCTTCGGGATCTCGGGACTTGCCTCGGGGCTAGAGTATGATACCGGGGCTTCGGGGTAGCTTCGGCACGAAAAACGATGCAAAAGACTAGAGAGAAGAGAAGAAAATGAACAACAAAGAAGGATGTCTTCGGATCCTTTATATAGAGGCTGGAACCTCGGAGTACGCGGGGCGTACAGGCGTACGCAGCGCGTACGCGTCCGAAATCGTCACTGCATGCGTCATCCGAAGTGTCGACACTAAGCGGAGTACGCGATAGCGTACTCACGTACGCGGGGCGTACCTTGGATCAGACGGGTGACTCGGCTTCGGATAATGCCTCCGAATTTTGAATTAAAAATAAATACAAAATGATTAATAAACTTCGGAAATTCATAACTTCTTCATACGAACTCCGTTTTCGACGTTCTTTATATCCACGCGAAGGTGAGACTACGATCTACAACTTTCGTTTAGACTCCGTCGGCTAGTTTTGACTTTATTTTTTATTAATTATTTTTAATAGGCCACGACAGAAACTTTCGTTATAAATTCATAACTTCTTCGTTTGATGTCCGTTCTCGCCTAACTTTTTATCGCTTCGATACCAACAACGAGACCTTCGATCCTCGTTTAGATTGCTTCGGCTAAAAACCGCTCGATCTCAAATCGAGTATTTCAGGCTGCACACCGCTAAGCCGGAACTTCGATAAATCATAACTTCCTCATACGAAGTCAGATTTGGGCGTTCTATATATATTCGGAAACCTCGTTTCGACTACTACAACATTAACCAAAGATATTAAGTTTATTTCACACTTAAATTTTGACGCTTATTTTTATTCTTAATTAATCAGACCACATAATTAAGCAATTAAGCACAAAACACATAATACTCAAATAATACATTCTTATTATTTCAAAACGGGTTACAAAGGTTAACCTAGACTATTATATTGCTAAAAACGGCAAGCCCGGAAACACAGGCGTTACAATTCTCTCCACCTTAGAATGATTCCGTCCCCGGAATCACACATCAACAAACAAATGCGGATAGCGACCCATCATGTCACTCTCCGTCTCCCAGGTGAGATTCGGCCCATTCGTGTGTTTCCATCGGACAAGCACTAACCCAACCATCTTGCGTCGCAATTTCTTAGTCTTTCGGTCAACAATTGCCTCTGGTTCTTCAATCAACCTTTTGTTCTCATCAATTCTCAATTCAGAAATTGGAATTATGTCGGGAACTTCTCCCGTGAACTTCCTCAAATAACACACATGAAAAGTGTTATGAATTCCATTCAGTTCTTCTGGTAGTTCGAGCTTGTAAGCTTGGTTCCCAATCCTCTGAAGAACTTTAAACGGTCCAATAAACCTTGGACTCAACTTTCCCCTTTTACCAAATCTTATAAGTCCCTTCCACGGCGAGACTTTAAGCAAAACCGAATCCCCAACCTCAAAAGTTATCGGTCTTCGCTTCTTGTCAGCATAGCTCTTTTGACGATCCTGAGCCGCTAACATTCTTTCCCTAATTATTTTCAACTTTTCAGCAGTTTGATGAACCAACTCCGGTCCCATAAACTGCTTTTCCCCAGCCTCAAGCCAACAAGACGGCGTACGACACTTCTGTCCATACAAAGCTTGGTAAGGTGCCATCTTAATGCTCGAGTGGAAACTATTATTATAGGAAAATTCTACCAACGGTAAATGTTCATCCCAATTACCTAGGAATTCCAGAGTACATGCTCTCAGCATATCTTCAAGTGTTTGTATCGTTCTTTCACTCTGACCATCAGTCTGCGGATGGTAAGCTGTACTTAAACACAACTTGGTACCCAATTCCTCTTGTAGACTTTTCCAAAACCTCGATGTGAAACGGCTATCACGATCCGACACAATCGTTAACGGAACACCGTGAAGCCTCACAATTTCCTTCACGTAAGAATTCGCAAGCTTATCCATAGACCATTTCTCCCTGGCCGCTATGAAATGCGCACTCTTAGTGAATCGATCAACGACCACCCAAATCATGTCGTGACCATTCTTTGTTCTGGGCAGTTTAGTGACAAAATCCATAGCAATGTCTTCCCACTTACCCATAGGCACAGGCAAAGGTTCTAAACTCCCGTACGGTTTCTGATGTTGTGTCTTGACTCTCGCACAAGTCACACACTCGGCCACATACTTTGCAACATCAAGCTTCATCGTCGGCCACCAGTAGTAGGGTTTCAGATCCCTATACATTTTAGTGCTACCCGGATGAATCGAGTACATGGTCTTGTGAGCTTCTTCCATCAGAAGATCTCTGACTCCTCCTGTCTTAGGTATCCAAATCCGATCTTGGAACACCTTCAGTCCATGACTGTTTACACCGAACACCAACGTTTTACCCAAACGTTCCTCCTTTCTGTCATTCTTCTCAGAAGCTTCGCTTTGAGCTTTCTTTATACTTTCCAAAATAGTCGAGACAACTTCAATTCTCAACGCTCTTGGCCTTTTCTTTTCAAGATTGACCTTCCGACTGAGAGCGTCAGCAACAACATTAGCTTTACCGGGGTGGTAAAGTATCTCGCAGTCATAGTCTTTAAGTAATTCTAGCCAGCGTCGTTGCCTCATATTCAATTCTTTCTGATTAAAGAGGTATTGGAGACTCTTATGATCAGTGAAAAGTTTGCACTTCGTGCCATAGAGGTAATGCCTCCATATTTTCAGAGCGAAAACTACCGCTGCCAACTCCAAATCATGAGTCGGGTAGTTCTTTTCATGCTCCTTCAGCTGTCGAGACGCATATGCTATCACCTTTTCTCTTTGGGTCAAAACACAACCCAATCCAACCCCAGACGCATCGCTATAAACAGCGAAGTCTTCAACTCCATTGGGTAGAGAAAGTATCGGTGCCTCGCATAGTTTCTTCTTTAGTCTCTCGAATGCTTCTTTATGCTTATCACTCCAAGCATAAGTAGCTCCTTTGTGGGTCAAAGCTGTTAATGGACTAGCGATCGAAGAAAAGCCTTGGATAAACCTTCGGTAATATCCGGCTAATCCTAAAAAGCTTCGAATCTCCGTGGGACTTTTCGGTTGTTCCCACTTCATCACAGCTTCGATCTTCGCTGGATCAACCATTATCCCTTCTTGGTTGACCACGTGACCCAAGAATTGGACTTCACGAATCCAGAAATCACATTTGGAGAACTTCGCATACAACTTCTCCTTCTTCAAGACTTCCAAAACTTCTCGCAAGTGTCTGCCATGCTCCTCTTGGCTTTTCGAATAAATCAGAATGTCATCAATGAACACTATCACAGATTTATCAAGGAACGGATTACAAACTCTGTTCATTAAATCCATGAATGCTGCTGGAGCATTGGTTAGTCCAAACGACATAACCAAGAACTCATAGTGTCCATATCGCGTTCTGAATGCAGTTTTCTCTATATCCTGCTCTCTTACTTTTAACTGATGATATCCTGACCTAAGATCGATCTTCGAGAAATAGCTCGAACCTTGCAATTGATCGAACAGGTCATCAATCCTCGGCAACGGATATCTATTCTTTATTGTTGCCTTATTCAGCTCTCGGTAATCAATGCACATCCTCATGCTTCCATCTTTCTTCTTTACGAATAACATCGGAGCTCCCCAGGGCGATGAACTAGGTCTAATGAAACCTTTGTCCAACAACTCCTGAAGTTGCATCATTAGCTCCTTCATCTCCGTCGGTGCTAATCGATAAGGTGCTTTTGCTATTGGCGTTGTTCCTGGCAACAAGTCAATACGGAATTCCACTTGTCTATCAGGCGGTAATCCAAGAAGATCTTCGGGAAATACTTCCGGATAATCACACACAACTGGAATATTCTGCATCACCTTCTTTTCCTTCTTAGCATCAATCACGAATGCTAAATACGATGTACACCCCTTGGTCAAACATTTTCTGGCTTTCATCAATGAAATGATTCCAGAATTCACTCTGCGTTTATCTCCGTACACCATAAACGAATCTTTCCCAGGTGGATTCACTTTCACTATTTTCTTCTTGCATAAAATCTCAGCATCATTGGCGCTAAGCCAATCCATTCCCAAAACGATGTCGAAACCGTTAAGTTCGATAGGCAATAATTCCTCGTGGAACTTATTTCCATTCAGATCAATTAAGATGTTTTTCATACGATGGCTAACAGGTACAAACTTGCCACTAGCAACTTCGACTAATAAAGCATTATCTAGTCTATCAATAGGCAAAGCTAGTTTTCTACCAAATTCATGCGATATAAAGGAGTAGTTGGCTCCAGAATCAAATAAAATTTGGGCAGGCAATTTGTTAACGAGAAAGGTACCTGAAGCGACATCAGCTTCATCTTTAGCAGCTTCCAGTGTCATCTGGAATGCTCTCGCCTTTGGCTTTGGCGGAATGTTGGGTCTTGCTGCTTCCTTCTTTTTCGGACAATCCCTTGAGATGTGCCCCTCCTCACCACAACCATAACAAACATTCTTGGTGAAAGTGCAGTCGTTGGCATAATGCCCTGGCTTTCCACATTTGAAGCATGTGGTTTCCCCGCCACACTTCCCATGATGCTTCTTCTTGCACTTGTCGCACCATTTCGCCTCTACCTTTCCTCCACTTCCTCTCGAACTAAACTTCGAGAATTTACTTTTCTTGCTGGACCCTGAAAATCCATCGATTTTCCTTTTCTCGCCAACCTCTGACCTTTCCAGACCCTTTTCCCTGATCTGGGTCTCAACATTTCTAGCAGCCCAGATGGCGGCTTTCAATGTGGTTGCTTGCTTAACCATTGGACCATAGTCCGCTGGTAGTCCAAGGGCAAACTTGTTGACCTTAGAGAGTTCTGTAGGCACCAAATATGGGATAAACTTCATCTTTTCCGTGAAACTTGTAGCGTATTCAGTAACGCTCAATTTCCCTTTCTTCAAATTCTGAAACTCATTACTGATTTCCAGAAGGTCCTGCTCGGAGCAGTATTGCATTTTTAGTTGTTCCACAAAGTCTTCCCAAGACATTTTGCTTGCTTCTCCCTTGGGCATAGAGTCAGCTAACAGCTTCCACCAACTCAACACGCCAGATTTTAGCAGAGGGATCGCAAGAGCGGTCTTCTGCCTGTTGCTGCATTCGCAACTTTCAAACATAGTCTCCATTTCGGAGACCCAGTCCATAACTTGCACCGACGTCGGGCTTCCGGATAGACATGGTGCTTTGGATGCCATGAAATCCTTATACTTGCACCCACGACCATCATTTCCTCCATACTGGTTATTGCGTCTAACCACTGGTTGTTCGTCTTGACCAATGATCCCACTAAAGTTTTCTCCTTCAGACTGCCCTCCATTCTCCTCGGGCTCTTCCGCTTGAATTGACGGTTCTTCACGATTCTGCCTAAGCAGGCGTCTTGTTTCTTCCATCTGACGATCCAACATCATTTGAATCATCATTTGTACACCAGCCATTGTTATCGGCTCAGGTGCATCAGCTACAACAGGTACTTGTTGAATTACAGGCGGTTGATTCCTGTTTTCATCAGCATTTCCAACGCCACTTCTTGTTGAATAACTAGATCAACAACAACAACAACATCGAGGCCTCTCATCTGTTTATTACACACCAACTATCTACCCATGTTCTACCCAACATATTAGTAGATAAAATATATATTCTCATACGTAGTTTAAAGAAAACCTGTATAGCATGCTTTAATCAACACATATATCACATAACAGATGAGGCACACACACACATAACACATATCTCATAAAGAAATAAGCAGATCTATAAGATAGAAGAGAGTGAATACTCATTCACACATAACACAACCAAATATATACGCATAGCACGTATTTTTATATAAAATACTTCGTATTATTGTATTAGAAGAAATAACTACACACTCACACATATAAACAACAATATACTTAATACACTCAAACCATACTTGTATTATTATCGTGTTTATGAAAGGTAGTATACACTCACTTGATCAGAAGACGATCCGACAGCACTACGACTTATAGAAGTAGTATTCCTCAGCAGATCTGGAAGATCTCCTCGAAAATCGAACTTCTCGCGGGCAGAGCTTCGACTCGGGAACCGCGCTTCTCGGGATCTTCGGGATCTCGGGACTTGCCTCGGGGCTAGAGTATGATACCGGGGCTTCGGGGTAGCTTCGGCACGAAAAACGATGCAAAAGACTAGAGAGAAGAGAAGAAAATGAACAACAAAGAAGGCTGTCTTCGGATCCTTTATATAGAGGCTGGAACCTCGGAGTACGCGGGGCGTACAGGCGTACGCAGCGCGTACGCGTCCGAAATCGTCACTGCATGCGTCATCCGAAGTGTCGACACTAAGCGGAGTACGCGATAGCGTACTCACGTACGCGGGGCGTACCTTGGATCAGACGGGTGACTCGGCTTCGGATAATGCCTCCGAATTTTGAATTAAAAATAAATACAAAATGATTAATAAACTTCGGAAATTCATAACTTCTTCATACGAACTCCGTTTTCGACGTTCTTTATATCCACGCGAAGGTGAGACTACGATCTACAACTTTCGTTTAGACTCCGTCGGCTAGTTTTGACTTTATTTTTTATTAATTATTTTTAATAGGCCACGACAGAAACTTTCGTTATAAATTCATAACTTCTTCGTTTGATGTCCGTTCTCGCCTAACTTTTTATCGCTTCGATACCAACAACGAGACCTTCGATCCTCGTTTAGATTGCTTCGGCTAAAAACCGCTCGATCTCAAATCGAGTATTTCAGGCTGCACACCGCTAAGCCGGAACTTCGATAAATCATAACTTCCTCATACGAAGTCAGATTTGGGCGTTCTATATATATTCGGAAACCTCGTTTCGACTACTACAACATTAACCAAAGATATTAAGTTTATTTCACACTTAAATTTTGACGCTTATTTTTATTCTTAATTAATCAGACCACATAATTAAGCAATTAAGCACAAAACACATAATACTCAAATAATACATTCTTATTATTTCAAAACGGGTTACAAAGGTTAACCTAGACTATTATATTGCTAAAAACGGCAAGCCCGGAAACACAGGCGTTACATGAAGTCGTCTTTTTGCTGAATTATTCATCTTTTAAGCTTTTGACCTCCAAAGTTCTGATCCTTGTCGCTTTTGGTCCTTATTTTTCAAGATGACTTCTTTTGACTGCAAAATATAATTTAATCTTATAAATACCACTTATCTATGCAAATAACCAATATATATATATATATATATATATATATATATATATATATATATATATATATATATATATATTCTAATATTGCCTAAAAATATGTATAAATATGACAATATCAATAGATAAAAATATTTGTTCATGTGATGATGAAATATATAATATTCAATCACAATTTCAGGATAATTTACAAATAAAGGTCTCTAATTTAAAAAAATATAAATGATTTTGAATTAAGATCACAAATAATAAATAATTAAAGAAATACTTGGGTTAATCAACTAATTTATTTGATAAAAGAAATCGATCAAAGATTAAAAATGAAAAATAATATTTTATTAAATACTAAAATCATGAATTACACCCATGAAATCAATAATTTAAAGAGAGAAATTACTTTTCCAAAAAGTAATCATAATAAGTTAGAACATAGAGTCATCACTCTTGAAAAAAAAATCTAATAATATTGATACATTAACTTCAACTCAAGAGACTAATGAATTCTTATAAGCAATAGAACTTGTCACATCTCAAAAATGGTATTTTAAAATAAAATTAATAATTGGAGAATATCATAAAAACAATTATTGCTCTAGTTGATAGTGGAGCAGATATAAATTGCATACAAGAAGGCTTAATTCCTGGTATACATTTTGAAAAAAGTACGGCGGAGCCAGAATTTTGTTTTAGGGTAGGTCAAATAATATATAAAATGTGAACGAGTGACAAAATTCTTCAAACAATAATAAAATGTAACTATATATGCATTCTTAACTAAACTGTTTGATAGGTTATAATAACAAACGTGAAGATCGATTAGATCTTTGTAACAGGTATTGCGATGAACACAAAACAATAAATAAGACAAGAGTGGATCAAAATATGTCGAATGATTAGATCAAACAATCCTCAGCAGAGCTCGACTAAGAACTTCCGCTGTAGAGGATTTAGGGTTACAAGAACGATAATAATAAACTTCTGAATAATGCTCTGATCGTTCTATTCTATCGTTAACCTAAGATGCATGCAAGCACCTATATTTATATTCAACCCTACTAAACTCACGGATGGACAGGCCCATACCGGAGATACAAAAATGGACTAGCTAACGAGCCCAATAAACGCAATTCATTACACAAAACACGACCCAACAATCTCCCCCTTTGCGTCAAATTGGAGCGAGACTACTTCTTCTTCGGGCCAGCAGCGGGAGCCTTCTTTACAGTATCAAACAGACGTGTGATAAGAGCGAGAATAGTCTGTATGAACCGAATGTACCATTGAATCATGTCATCGAAGTACTTGACATCATCCGCTGTGTTCTGCTTGCATCTGTGGATGATCCCCAAAACGTGCTCTAAACAAGCAGTGGTGTAGAGGTGTTTGTCAGCCAAGGCGAAAAGACATTTATGTCCTTTGTTTCTGGTGAACATGACCGAATTCCTTCTCGAGTCAATTTTACCCATCTACATTTGGTTGAGATCACTGGCAGAGCCAACAGGAGATATTGTTGGTTTCTTCTTAAATACGCTTGCAATCTCCTGATCCATCAGTGCAACTTCCATGATGTAGCACACGAGCATCCTCTTGAAATGGTTGATGATCGGACCGTATTCATCTTCGTTGGTGATTAGGATGTTGTGCAAGATAATCCAATCATGGGGATTAAGGTTGGAAAGATCTGCAAGGGAAATAGTATGTTCGGTTTTGGCAGATCCCCGAAGTACCTTGAACCGAATGTTGATGAAGTTCCCTTCATTATACGGCTTCAAGACCCGAACGTTGACAATTTTATGAGCGCTCCAAGTCTGATACTGAGGTTGAGCAGCCTTCAGATAAAAATTGATTAAGTCCCGATCAACCTGTGGATGAGGATAAGGGAACTCTGCAACGTTGGAGAAGGCATGAAAGATGAATGCCTTTCGGGTTAGTGGCATGTCGAACTGTGAGCCGACAGTGTTGGAACAATCAAGAGAGATTACAGGTTCCAGCCACAAGATACTCGATGTGTCAATGGCTTCTTTTATCATCCTCTCGAGAGTCCAGGCAGGAAAAAGAGTTTTCCTACTCTCAAGAAGGTCATGGGCTTCCTTCTGTTTTCGTTCTGCTTCTTCAGCCTTTCTTGCCACACGAGCACCAATGTCAGCCTCATTGCGTCGACTTCTATGCTTCAACAAGTCGGCGATTGTTTCTTTGTCTTCTTCTTCTTCTTCCTCATCAATCTTTTTGCCTTTGTCTTTCACACCAGAACCGGAGGCTTGGCCTACTGGAGGAGGTTCGGTTGTGTGAGTTGCCTTTGAGGTAGGAGGTGGTTGGGACATAGATTCCTTCTCTCCCCCTTGTTTCGAATAGACACGAAATCAAGTAGCTCTTCGAGTTTGCTGAGCAGGGAAAGGGCGGGAGCGAGCTTCTCTGCAAGGTCACACCTCACAGTATAGTTAAGAATAGGATCATGTGATTCGAGGATATTGGAGATGGCAGAGTGGACATCCGAAACACACGACTTTATCACCTCCCTTTCGGACCGAAGAGAGTCAATCTCCTGTTGAGAGTTGGAGAGTTGAACGCTCTTGACCTTCAGAGCAGTGGTCTTCCTGGCAAGAACATCCATAAGAGAGTTCTCGGCAGCCAAATCTTCTTGTAGCTTCGAGAGACGCTCGTCAATGGTTGTGCGAAAGGCTGAGTTGTCATCTGAAAGCATTTGATGAAAAGAAGCGAAGGACTTCAACTCAGTGGAGACTGACATTGCTAGCTGGTGAACAATAGGTTCCAACGTAGTCTTGGTAGCATTTGCGCTCTCCTGTAAAGACTTTAACAGGGAAGAGGCATCAGAAAATAGTTTATTGACTTTTTCGGTCGCAGCCTGACAGGCTTTTGTTGAGGCATCTATGGAGGAGGTTGTAGAAGCAATGGAATCTTGCTGAGCTTTAGAGAAGGCGTCAACAATCTTCTGAGCGGCATCTTCAGAAAGGGATGACTGAGAAGTGGAAGAGGAGGCGATGAGCAAGTCAATCTTGTCATGGAGCTCCTTGAGATGTCTTTTTATGACAGGAGCGTCGTCATCGTCATCACTCTGTACTTGAAATGGACTATAGTAGACCGAGTCAAACGTCATATCCTCCCCGCCAAGGAATGTTTCTTCTCCCTCTGAAGCATGACCAGGAGAAGGTGGTGGTGGTGAAGCTGGTGGTGTAGTAGTATGGGTAGGTTCGGGTTGGGATGTTTCGGGTGTTGGTGTAGGTTCGGATGCTTTTGTGGTTTCGGGTGCATCAGTATGAACCCCCGTATCAGATACGTTGGCTCTAACATCTGCAGTGGATGTTGTGGTTGCGTCGGTGAATATTGGTGTTGGTATTGGGATGGAAGTGGGTGGTATTGAAGTAGTGGAAGTTATGGGGGGAATAGAAATAGGAATGGTTTTAGGGGGAGAGGAAATTGGAGAAGTAGATGTATGAACTTCTGGGGTAGGAGATCTGGGTGGAGTATTGCCACGTGGAGAGTCATCAGAATCTGAACTCTCACCCTCAGACTCGCTTGAGGAGGAAGCGATAATTAACTTTCGTCGTGGTTGGGTTTTTCTCCTCTTTTGCTATGGAGACTGAGCAGGCTTGGTGGGTTTCCTCTTCTTTGGAGATGGGCCTTTTGCTCCTTTTGCCACCTGTTTCCCCTTATCAACCTTTTTGCCTCTTGGAGCAGGCTTGTCAGCGTCATGTATTGACTTCAACATCTCTGGAGTAAGATCCCTCGGACCAGAACGCTTGAACCCTTTGTACGTCTGGATAATCCGGTTGTCAGTAGGAACATCCCCATACATGGTTTCCGGAATAGACCCGTTGAACGGAAACTTTGAAGCGTCCGACACAATGATCTTCGTGGTATGGAAGGTACCAATCGAAGACATTGGAGCACCAGCGACAATGGGGACGTGGTACTTGTCCATCACCCATTTCGTGATAAGAGTCCAGAACCTAGCATACGAAATCTCTGAATGTCTGGAGGTAGAGGAGAGACTCTGGATGAGTTGTTGCCATAGAACAGACCCATAATCCATGTTGATTCCATTGTAGATACCATACATTATGGAGAGAAATAGACGGCTGGCACCATCAGATCCATCACTTCTCTCGGATAACCCCTTGAAGAGAATAGTGAACATCCCATTCCACTGTGGAGGTAGGCACGACTTCTTGAACTTCGTGACCGTAGAAAGCACCTCCGTATAACCCATGTTATAGAACATGTTGAACAAGTGACCCATTGGAATCGTTTCAGGGTTAACCCTCGAAGAATCAGGTTCAAACCCTAACAGCGAGCAAAACCTTTGCTTTGAAATTGACGCCTTGTGCTCAAAGACATCAAAAAAGATTCTGTCAACGACCTTGTCGTAGTGAGCGGTCGCAAAGATCTGTGACAAGAACTCCATCAGAACAGTTTCAGCCCTGGTAAGTGCAGGAGCGATCAGAGAAAACTTCAGACACTCGATGATGGGGAACTTGAAGGCGTCGTAAGCATGAGGGGTTAAATCGATGATTAGGCTTTGTTGTGGGCGAATGGGCAAAATGTGGGATGTTGCGTGAACGGAAGATGAATCTGCCATTGCTTGAAGAAAGTGGAGAAGATGATGAACAGGGAAGGATTAAGGAATTTTTGCTCTCTGGGAATTTTAATTGCGGTAAAGAAGTAAACGAAGGAATATGTTGTCTTTTATACTGGGGGTTAAGGAGAGAGAAAGATCTGCCCAAATCTTCGATTGAAATTCGAAGGGTTTTTCGGAGTTGACTGATGCGTGAAAGTTGGGGTTGCCGATGATCACGCATGAGAGAGAATGTCAGGTCCCTAATAACACGCCTTCCCATCAGGCGCCGTTTGAGGATGAGACAGTTCAGATTCACACGCTTTCCCTTTTAGCGCCGTTTGAAATCAAATCGATTAGACTCCCGCCTGAGTCAGCATGTCTTCATCTTATCCCTTTAAATTGTAACGGCATCTTTTGAAAAATGCTCCCACGTGGATTAAAATCAACCACAACCTTTAATCAACCGCCAATCCAAGTAAAATGCCTTGTAATTAATAGAACCTGAATTTAGGAAAAGCAAAGATTTTCGTGCTTAGGGTGTAAAAGAAAAGAAATAAAGCAATATTTTTGGGAAAATATGTGATGTCAATAAAGACACGAAACAAATGATCCCGGGCACGAATCTCTTCCTTCAAAGTCAAGAGAGACCTTAAAGTGTTTGTGTGGTTTCCCGTTGAATAACGATCAAACACTTATGAAGAAGTGTTGAAAGGCTTCTTTTAACTAGGCTTATTAGGGTGGCTTTCTCTTCGATTCAAACTTCCTAATCTTGATATAAGATAGAAAGCGAACGAAGTACTTGTGAGACCGGTGTAGTCTATTAAACAAGTAGGTTGAAGATAATTTAATTTGGCTAGGAAATATGTATATAAACTCTCAACAAAAATTTAAAACTGGATCCCAAGGGAAGAAATGTTATTGGTGTTAACAATTTCATAGGAATCACACAAAAGAAAAATTTGAGATTTCATGGAGGTACGCCCGTCAATGCATTAGTGAAAACTAGAGCAAATTAATTGTTCACCGTCAATTCGTGTTAGGTATTGAATTTTGGGTTTCACTTAGATCGTAGTGACACGAAGCTAAGATCATAAACACAGAAATTGTGCAACCAAAAACCTCAGTGGTAATTTCTGAAAGTCTCAAGGGTTACGTTTGTGAAACGAATATGATGGAGAAATGCAATTTAGATGGTTTAAGAAATCAAAGTACCTCTGCTGTGAAAAATAGGACCAAGCAGAAAACTCTTATCTCATGTGAAAGGAGAGTTAGGTAGCTCAAGATTAGAATAAATATGATAGCCTAATTGGGAAGACAAGGTTTGTGTATACCAAGTCATTAAGGCTATTATTCAGAATCAGGTGAGGCTTTGGACACATGCAGCAGCATGCTTCTAGGGACACTTAGCTAATTCAACAATTTCCCCATAAACGAACACACAAATATAATTGAAGGCAAAAAAAATAAATAAATAAAGAACGAAATATTTTTGGAGTTTTTGAATTTATAAAAAAAATATTTTTGGAATTTTTGATAATAATAAAAAAATAAAGTGAAATAAAAAATAAGACAAGAAAAAAATACATAGAAAAAAATTGGAACCGAACCCGAGCGTTCGGTTTATTTCGGTTGTGAAAAACTTTGGAACTGAACTCGAGCGTTCGGTCTATTTCGGGTGAGTAAAATTTTGGAACCAAACCCGAACGTTCGGTTGATTTCGGTCACCAAAGAAAATAGATTTGAAAAAAAAGAATAACTTTGACAATAAGAGAAATGAATTTGAAAAATTTATACATAAGATCTAGAACCAAGGAAACTACCTTTGAGTGATGAGCGAATGGCAGATAATGCAACCGAACCAAAGCGTTCGGTTCATTTCGGTATGTTAGCACAAGATCCGAACCCGAACGTTCGGTCTATTTCGCTTCTTGCTTTTGACCTTTAAGAGGTAATTTTTGGTACTGACTCTGATTCCATCATACCTAGCCCTTGTAGTATTTTGTTAAAAGATGCTTCAGGAAGAGCTTTGGTGAAGATGTCAGCCAGTTGGTCAATGGTTCGTACAAAGTGTATTTCGACGTTCCCATCTTCCACATGATCCTTAATGAAGTGATACCTCAGTGCTATGTGCTTAGTCTTCGAGTGTTGCACTGGGTTATGACAGATCCTAATTGCACTTTCAGAGTCGCAATATAGTGGGATCTTTTTCATATTGAGTCCATATTCCTGGAGTTGGCTTTGGATCCAAATCACTTGAGAAGTACAGGAGGCAGCTACGATGTATTCTGCTTCAGCGGTAGACAGAGACACATAGGTCTGTTTCTTTGATTGCCAACTAACCAACTTCCCGTCTAGGAATTGGCAGCCTCCCATGGTGCTTTTCCTGTCTAGTCCACAACCTCCAAGGTCTGCATCTGAGTAGGCTTGAACGAAGAAGCCTGAGTTGGATGGATACCATAGGCCTAAAGAGGTAGTTCGCTTGAGATAACGGAGTATGTTCTTCACTGCAAGCATATGAGGTTCACATGGATTCACCTGAAATCTAGCACAGTAACAAACAGAGAACATTATATCAGGCCTGCTGGCAGTAAGATACATCAGAGAACCGATCATCTGGCGATATAGTGTAATATCAATTGCTGGCTTATCCAATGATGGAGTGAGCTTGGTGCCGAACGCCATTGGAACTTTAACCTTTGAATCTCCCATCATGCCAAATTTTGCAAGGAGAGTCTTCGTGTAAGCTTCCTGATTAATAAAGATGCCTCCGGGTCCCTGTCTAATATTTAAACCAAGGAAAAAGTTAATTAGACCCATTGAGCTCATTTCAAATTTAGTCTCCATTAGCTTTCTGAATTCAGCCGTTAAGCTAGGATTCGTTGAGCCAAAGATGATATCATCGACATAAATTTGAACAATCATAAGGTGGTTACCTTCCTTCTTACGAAAGAAGGTTGGGTCAACCGAACCTTGTTTGAATTTGGACATCTTTAAAAACTTGGTTAGCATTTCATACCAGGCCCTCGGAGCTTTTTTCAGTCCATATACGGCTTTGTCCAAAATGTAACAGTGATTGGGGTACCTTTCATTGACGAATCCAGGAGGTTGCTCCACGTACACCATTTCTTCAAGTTCTCCATTTAGAAATGCGCACTTGACATCCATTTGGTAGACCTCAAAGTTTTTGTGTGCAGCATAGGCAAGAAATATTCTAACGGATTCCAGCCTAGCTACAGGAGCAAAAGTTTCTTCATAGTCGATTCCTTCCTCCTGACAGTATCCTTTCACCACCAGACGAGATTTGTTTCGTATCACGTTGCCTTCCTTGTCCATCTTATTTCTGAAGATCCATTTGAGACCAACAACTGAGGCATCTTGAGGAGTTGGAATGAGGCGCCAAACTTTATTCTTTTCGAATTCATTCAGTTTGTCTTGCACAGCTTGAACCCAATCGGAGTGATCAAGAGCAGTGTTAACTGTCTTTGGTTCAACTTTTGAGACGAAGGAGTTAACATACAGAATTCTACTTTTGAAAATAAGGAAGTTTGTTTTGCCTTTAGTTGTGATCGGGTCAGGACCTTTTCAGAGACATTATCGACAACCTGGGAAACAGGATGATCTCTGGTCCATTTGACAAGAGGAGGGTAATTTGGATCATAAGATGGATCCAATTTAGCGTTTACCATCTTTTCTAGTTCAGATTGACTGTCATCGTCATAAAGCATATCGACATTCTCCCCCTCGACAGATAAGCTTTCAGGTGTGTCTTGAGTTTCCGGAGCTACAGGGGTTTCGGGTGGTGTCGAGCTTTCAGGTGTTGACGCACCTTCGGGTGTTGTAGCACTTTCGGGTGTTGTAGCACCTTCGGATGTTGTAGCACTTTCGGGTACTGCTGTGCGTTCAGGAGCAGCTTGAGAACTGTTCTCCCCCTCAACATGTGAGCTCGGCTGTGATGACGAAGATGGGTCCTCCCCTTCAACTGAAGCATCGTGCTGTGGAGGTTCGTTAGAACTTGATCCTCCTTCATTCATTCGCTTTGCAGCATCTTCGATGAGTTGCTTTAGATGATCTACTTTGTTGTCTGCTGCACTAGCTTCCGAGAGAGTTGCCTTCTCTGGTTCATCGAATAACTCAACGAACTTCTCAAATAGGTTTGCGATCGAGGATGTGACTTGGCCTGTTTGAGAAAAGATTTCTCCAACTTTGTCTTCGTTGGCCTTTAGCTTTTTCACATAGCTATCATCAAAAGTCACATAATAAGTTTCTTCTATTTTCCTCGAGCGCTTGTTTAATACCCTATAGGCTTTAGAAGTGAGAGAATAGCCCAGAAATATCCCTTTATCGGATTTGACATCGAACTTGTTACGATGTTCTTTAGAATTAAAGATGAAAGACCGTGAGCCGAATACATGGAAAAATTTGACATTTGGCTTCCTGTTGTTGATGATCTCATAAGGAGTGAGAGTGAATCGCTTATTGAGATATGACCTGTTCTGCGTAAAGCATGCTGCAGCAATAGCATCAGCCCAAAAATATAAAGGTAAAGAAGCAAAACTTAGCATGGTTCGGGCCGCCTCACACAAAGATCGGTTTCGTCTTTCGACAATCCCGTTTTGTTGAAGGGTGTAGGGAGCTGAGAAGTTGTGACTGGTTCCTTTTTCGGCCAAGAATTCTTCGAATTCTTTATTTTTGAACTCCAGACCATTGTCGCTCCTGATGTTACGAACGACTTTCTTCAGTTGTACTTTAACCTGCTTGATAAACATCTTTAGCTTGAGAGTCGCTTCAAATTTGTGCTTCAGAAAGAACACCCATGTAAAACGCGAAAAGTCATCAACAATGACAAGAATATACTTGCTACCGCCAATGCTTTCGATAGATGATGGACCACACAAATCAACGTGAATTAACTCTAGCGGTTCAACAACTTTAGTGTTTACAATTGATGGGTGACTTTGACGACTCTGCTTCCCCATTTCACATGCAACACATAAATGTTCTCGATTGTACTTGAGCAATGGAAGGCCTCGAACATGACCTCCAGTGACAAATTTGTTGATATCCTTAAAGTTGAGATGAGAGAGCCTTCGGTGCCACAGCCAGCTTTCGTCAGATTGTGCTTTGGATAACAGGCAGATAGCTGGATTCCCTTTGATGGGTTTGAGGTTCAGGGGAAACATTTCGCCTTTGCGCTCCGATTTGAGAATTACTCTTTTCGTTTTCTTTTCAATTATTTCTGAACCCTCATCATCGAATGAGACCTTGAGACCGGTACCTCCAACAAGCTGAGATACACTGATGAGGTTGTGTTGTAGTCCTTCAACGTATGCGACCTTCCTAATCGTAAAATCACCATTTGTTATCATTCCATAGCCTTTTATTGTGCCGAATGAGTTGTTTCCGAACTTGACATTTCCACCGTTTGAAAGAGACCGAAATTCCCTCAGCTCTTCCTTCCTTCCTGTCATGTGACGCGAGCAGCCACTGTCAATATACCATTCTTCGTCAAACTGCTCATCACTGATAACCTGCAAAAATTAAGCAGATTTAGGAACCCAAAGTTTCTTGGGTCCACGTGAGCCTTTCATTGGAACAGGAATAGTAAGAGAGATGTCAACAAGATATGTTCTTTTTATTAAAGTTGTCTCATCTTTCTTTTTAATGGTGAAAACCTTAATTTTATTGGGATTTGTTACAGTCGGTTTGGATTCAGGTTTAGGCACTGGGACATTGGAATGCTTTTGATCGGTTTTGACTGAGGAAACCTTCGATTTTCCTTTCAAATCTGTTGAAGATTTTGGATTTTGAGTGTTAACAAAATTGGATTTAGAATGAGGTTGAGAGGAATTAGAAGAATTAGAAGAAGTAGAACGAGAGAATTTAGACTGAAATGTTTTCTTGACCTGAGGTTCTAAGTGACCCTTTTGTTTTTGATCATTAGTGGTACCGAACCTAGAACTTTGGTTGCTTTTGCTCTCAGAACCGAACTTATGCTTTCGGTAGCTTGTGTTTTCTGAACCGAACCTTTGCCTTCGGTTATCATAATTTTTAGAACCGAATGTATCCTTTCGGTTGTTATGACCCTCAGAACCGAACCTCTCCCTTCGGTTGTTATTACTTTCTTGTGATCTAACAGTACTTTTCTCTGACTTTGAATTTCTGTCATGATAAGAGAAATGGGAGTTTTGAGATTGCCAAAACTGTTTTCGTTCTGAGAGATTCTTCTTGTATCTCATATTCCTTTGCTGCTTCTGATTCTTCACTTGCTTCGGTTGTCGATGGATATTTTCTTTTTGCTTTTGCTTTTTGTCAGCCGGTTCACTCTAAACTGATGAAGTTTCGCTTGAAGGAGTGACTTCTTTTCCAGGATCTCCTTTTTCTTCAGGAACATCTTTTGTACCACTAGTACTTGGCATGTCAAAGTTATCGGGCTTGTTCAGAGGCTTTGGTACATATCTGCCTTTGGTTTTCCAGGACGTCCGTTCAGACAGACCAACGGTTTCGTCAGCATTGTCGATAGGAGCGGACCAGAAGAACTCATCACAACCATCATCATTATCTTCGTTTACAATGGCTGTGAGTTCAGCTGTCTGATGTTCGGTTACTCCTGTGACCTTATACACTTGATTTGGAGTCGTCCTTACCTTTTGGTATACAACAGCCTTTGCTTCAAGGATCGGGGACTTTTGTTGGGACAAACGAGCAAACTCCACAGAATTTTCTGAAATAAGATTTTTGTGGTTTTCGGGTTCGCTCTTGACAAACTCAGAACAGTCAACTACATCCTCTATAGAAATTTCACTCATATCATCATCCTCATTAAGCTCAGATGCATATTCAAAATCAATTTTATTTTCTGAGCTCAAGTTGGCATTCAATGAGTCAAACTTTTGTATGGTTTCGGTCCTTAGTTTCAATTTATCATTTTCATCCAAAAGGTTTTTCAACATGTCCTTATGGTCCTTGGACTTTATGAAAGATTCGATTTTGTCTAGTCCATACATATAAGTCGGATTTACATCCTCAGACGAAACTACACTTTCACAATTATATGCTTCAGCGTCGATTTCATCCTCCTTAAACTCAAGGAAGGGCAAAATCATGCGATGAATTTTCGGCCCTATTTCACAGTTCAAATGAAGTTGAGTGATATTAGTGTAAAGACGCTTAGCAATTAAACAAAAGACATTTCTCTGTTTTAAAAGATTCAAATTGTCTCTTTGTAAATAAATGTTTTCGTCCTTGGATTTGATTAACTCGGACTCCTTCTGCTCGATCCACATCCTCTGTTCCTCACTCTTTGAAGACACCCTGCTTAATTGGTCAGTTAGGTTAGAATTGGTGACCCGTGTTTGAGTTAAACTGCTGTCTAGATGTGAGATTCTTGAATTTATATTTTTTAATTCTTTTTCATATGAACTTTGTGGGACTTTGAATGAAACAAAAATGGATTGTACCTTCTTGATTAATTCATCAAGCTCGTTAAACTGCACGCTGAGAGGTTTTGCTGTGAAGCACAAGTCCTCTCGCTCCTTTGTGTCTTCATTCCCACCGTCTGTGTTGTATCCCCTTATTTGAGATACATCCGACACCATCAAGCACTTTCCACCGCTTCCTTCATCTTTCGTAACATAAGCCTTTCCATGAGATGGCTTCCTTACTTCATCATCCTCAGAGTCGGTTGACCAGACCTCCATGCCACCGAACTCATCATCTGCTACCGAACCCTGCACAATTAAAGCATTCATTGAAGGGTTAGTGACAACTTTCTTTTTCTTGATCTCTTCCAGCTTTTTCATTAACATAGCTTCTTCGTCTCTCTCCTCATCCTTTTCTGCCATTTTCTTTAGGACACAGTCTTTGGCATAGTGGTTCTTTCCTCCACAATAGTAGCAGTTCACACCCGAATCTCCTTCAGCTTTCGGTTCCTTCTTTGGTTCTTCTGCCTTCGGTTCTTCCCTGACCTTTTCAGAACTATAATTTCCCTGCCAATTTCGGTTCTTATTGGTAGGAAACCTTTTCTTGATGAACCTCTTCGAGTTTGACACCATCATTGCATAGTCTTCAGAGGTAAGGTCATAGTCCTCTAAGTTAAGGTCTTCATCTTCCATCACACCTTTGCTTTTGGACAGAAAGGCCAATGATCCCAAGCTTGAAACTACATTTTTCTCCTGCAAGACAATCTTTTCTTGGGATTTCAAAATCCCTACCAGCTAGACACAACCGCTCTCCACTCAGACCTAAGAGCGTTTAAAAACGTAACCTTTTGTTCAATCAACTTCCTTTCAATATCATGTTTAATCATCTTACTAAGAAGATGATTGAAGCGATCGAACGTCTGAGTTACTGTTTCTTCAGAACTCTGCTTGAATTCACCAAACTCGGAAAAAAATAAGGTTTGAATGGAATGCCCAAGATCTTCAATCGGATACTTTCAGGCTAGTAAGTTCATGCAGCACTGCCAAAGAAATATGGGATAGGCTGCGAGAGTTATATTTCACAGAAGAAGATCTGGAGCATTCCATTCAGACCTTACTTTTATCTGAGTTTGGTGAATTTAAGTAGAATCCCGAGGAAACTGTTACTCAGACATTCGATCGCTTCAATCATCTTCTCAGTAAGATGATTAAACACGATATTGAAAGGAAGTTGATTGAACAAAAAGTTATGTTTTTGAATGGTCTTAGATCTGAGTGGAGAGCGGTTGTGTCCACTGTTAAAGCTCATGAGCAATTCAAATCATATTCATTGGCTAAACTGGTAGGGATTTTGAAATCCCAAGAAAAGATTGTCTTGCAGGAGAAAAATGTGGTTTCAAGCTTGGCTTCCTTGGCCCTTCTGTCTAAAAGCAAATGTGTGGTAGAAGATGAAGATCTTAACTTAGAAGACTATGACCTTACCTCTGAAGATTATGCAATGATGGTGTCAAATCCAAAGAGATTTATTAAGAAAAGGTTTCCTACCAATAAGAACGGAAATTGGCAGGGAAGCTATAGTTCTGAAAAAGTGAGGGAGGAGCCGAAGGCAGAAGAAACAAAGAAAGAGCCGAAAGCTGAAGGAGATTCAGGTGTGAACTACTACTACTGTGGAGGAAAGAACCACTATGCCAAAGACTGTGTCCTAAAGAAAATGGCAGAAAAGGATGAAGAAAAGATGAAGAAGCCGTGTTGATGAAAAAGATGGAAGAGATCAAGAGAAAGAAAACTACTACTAACCCTTCTATGAATGCTTTAATTGTGTAGGGTTCGGTAGCGGATGATGAGTTCGGTGGCGTGGAGGTCTGGTCAACCGACTCTGAGGATGATGAAGTCAGAAAGCCATCTCATGGAAAGGCTTATGTTGCGAAAGGTGAAGGAAGCGGTGGAAAGTGTTTGATGGTGTCGGATGTATCTCAAATGAGGGGATACAACACAGACGGTGGGAATGAAGACACAAAGGAGCGAGAGGACTTGTGTTTCACAGCAAAACCTCTCATCGTGCAGTTTAATGAGCTTAATGAATTAATCAAGAAGGTACAATCCATTTTTGTTTCATTCAAAGTCCCACAAAATTCATTTGAAAAAGAATTAAAAAATGTAAATTCAAGAATCTCTCATCTAGACAACAATTTAACTCAAACACGGGTCACCAATTCTAACCTAACTGACCAAATAAGCAGGGTGTCTTCAAAGAGTGAGGAACGGAGGATGTGGATAGAACTGAAGGAGTCGGAGTTGATCAAATCCAAAGACGAAAACATTTATTTACAAAGAGGCAATTTAAAACTTTTGAAACAAAGAAATGTGTTTTGTTTGATTGGTAGGCGTCTTTATTCTAACATCACTCAACTTCATCTTAACTGTGAAATAGGACAGAAAATTCATCGCATGATTTTGCCCTTCCTTGAGTTTAAGGAAGATGAAATTGACGCTGAAGCATATAATTGCGAAAGTGTAGTTTCGTCTGAGGATGTAAATCCGACTTATATGTATGGTCTAGACAAAATCGAATCTTTCCTAAAGTCCAAGGACCATAAGGACATGCTGAAAACTCTTTTGGATGAAAATGATAAACTGAAACTAAGGACCGAAACCGTACAAAAGTTTGACTCATTGAATGCCAACTTGAGCTCAGAAAATAAAATTGATGTTGAAAATGCAACTGAGCTTAATGAGGATGATGATATGAGTGAAATTTCTATAGAGGATGAAGTTGACTGTTCTGAGTTTGTCAAGAGCAAACCCGAAAACCACAAAAATATTATTTCAGAAAATTCTGTGGAGTTTCCTCGTCTGTCCCAACAAAAGTCCCCGATCCTTGAAGAAAAAGTTGTTGTATACCAAAAGGTAAGGACGACTCCAAATCAGGTGTATAAGGTCACAGGAGTAATCGAAAATCAGACAGCCGAACTCACAGCCGTTGTAAATGAAGATAATGTTGATGGTTGTGATGAGTTCTTCTGGTCCGCCCCTATCGATAATGCTGACGAAACCGTTGGTCTGTCAGAGCGGACGTCCTGGAAAACCAAAGGCAGATATGTGCCAGAGCCACTAAACAAACCTAACAACTTCAACGTGCCAAGTACTATTGGTACGAAAGAAGTTCCTGAAGAAAAAGGAGTTCCTGCAGAAGAAGTCACTCCTTCTAGCGAAACATCATCAGTTCAAAGTGAACCTGCTGACAAGAAGCAAAAGCAAAAAGCCAATATCCATCGACAGCCGAAGCAAGTAAAGGATCAAAAACAGCAAAGGAAGCAGAGATACAAGAAAAATCTCTCTGAACGAAAACATTTTTGGCGATCTCAAAACGCTCATTTCTCTTATCATGACAGAAATTCAAAGTCAGAGAAAAGTGCTGTTAGGCAGCAAGAAAGTAATAATAACCAAAAGGAAAGGTTCAGTTCTAAGGATCATAACAACCGAAGGGAAAGGTTCGGTTCAGAGAACACCAGCTACCGAAAGCATAGGTTCGGTTCCGAGAGCAAAAGCAATCAAGGTTCAAGGTTCGGTCCCACTAATGACCAAAAACAAAAGGGGCACCTAGAACCAGTCAAGAAAACTTCTCAGTCTAACTTCTCGCGTTCTAATTCTTCTCAACCCCATTCTAAATCCAATTCTGTTCAAACTCAAAATCCAAAACATTCAGCAGATTTGAAAGGAAAATCGAAGGTTTCCTCAGTCAAGAATGTTCAAAAGCATTCCAAGGCCCAAACGTCAAATCCTGAACCCAAATCGTCTGTAACAAATCCCAACAAAATTAAAGTTTTCACCATTAAAAAGAAAGATGATACAACTTTAATAAAAAGAACATATCTTGTTGACATCTTTCTTACTATTCCTGTTCCTGTGAAAGGCTCACGTGGACCCAAGAAACTTTGGGTTCCTAAATCTGCTTGATTTTTGCAGGTTATCAGTGACGAGCAGTTCGACGAAGAATGATATATTGACAGTGGCTGCTCACGTCACATGACAGGGAGGAAGGAAGAACTGAGGGAATTTCGATCTCTTCCAAACGGCGGGAATGTCAAATTCGGGAACAACTCATACGGCACAATAAAAGGTTATGGGATGATTACAAATGGAGACTTCACGATTAGAAAAGTTGCATATGTTGAAGGACTACAGCATAACCTCATCAGTGTATCTCAGCTTGTTGGAGGTACCGGTCTTAAAGTTTCGTTTGAAGATGAGGGTTTGGAAATAATAGAGAAGAAAACAAAAAGAGTGATTCTCAAATCGGAGCGCAAAGGCGAAATTTTTCCTCTTAATCTCAAACCTATCAAAGGAAATCCAGCTATCTGCCTTTTGTCCAAAGCACAATCTGACGAAAGCTGGCTGTGGCACCGAAGGATCTCTCATCTCAACTTCAAGGATATCAACAAACTTGTCACAGGAGGTCATGTTAGAGGTCTTCCGTTGCTCAAGTTCGATCGCGGACATTTATGTGCTGCGTGTGAAATGGGGAAGCAGAGTCGTCAGAGTCACCCATCGATTGTAAACACTAAAGTTGTTGAACCACTAGAGTTAATTCACATTGACTTGTGTGGTCCATCATCTATCGAAATAATTGGTGGTAGCAAGTATATTCTTGTTATTGTTGATGACTTTTCACGTTTTACATGGGTGTTCTTTCTGAAGCACAAATCTGAAGCAACTCTCAAGCTAAAGATGTTCATCAAGCAGGTTGAAGTGCAGCTGAGGAAAGTCGTTCGCAACATCTGAAGCGACAATGGGCTGGAGTTAAAAATAAATAATTCGAAGACTTCTTGGCAGAAAAAGGAACCAGTCATAACTTCTCAGCTCCCTACACCCCTCAACAAAACGGGATTGTCGAAAGACGAAACCGATCTTTGTGTGAGGCGGCCCGAACCATGCTAAGTTTTGCTTCTTTACCTTTATACTTTTGGGCTGATGCTATTGCTGCAGCATGTTTTACGCAGAACCGGTCCTATCTCAATAAACGCTTTAATCTCACTCCTTATGAGATCATCAACAACAGGAAGCCAAATGTCAAATTCTTCCACGTATTCGGCTCACGGTGTTTCATCTTCAACTCTAAAGAACATCGTAACAAGTTCGACGTCAAAGCCGATGAAGGGATTTTCTTGGGATATTCTCTCAATTCGAAAGCCTATCGAGTATTAAACAAGCGTTGGAGGAAGATAGAAGAAACTTATTATGTGACTTTTGATGATAGCTATGTCAAAAAGCTGAAGGCCAGTGAAGACACAGTTGGAGAAATTTTTTCTCAAACAGGCCAAGTCACAGCCTCGATTGCAAATCTGTTTGAGAAGTTTGTTGAGTTATTCGATGAACCAGAGAACGCTACTCTCTCGGAAGCTAGTGCAGCAGACAACAAAGTAGATCATCTGAAGAAACTCATCGAAGATGCTGCCTAGCAAATGAATGAAGGAGGATCAAGTCCAAACGACCCGCCACAACATGGTGCTTCAGTTGAGGGGGAGGATCCACCTTCTTCAACACAGCCGGACTCACATGTTGAGGGGGAGAACTGTTCTTTAGCTGCTCCCGAAAGCCAATCTGCACCCGAAAGTCCAGTGGTACCCGAAAGCTCAAAAACACCCAAAGGTAATGCAACACCTGAAAGCTCAACACCACCTGAAACTCCTGTAGCTCCGGAAAGTCAAGATACACCTGAAAGCTCAGCTGTCGAGGGGGAGAATGCCGATATGTCTTATGACGATGATAGTCAATCTGAACTAGAAGAGATGGTAAATGCTGAATTGGATCCATCCTATGATCCAAATTACCCTCCTCTTGTCAAATGGACCAGAGATCATCCTGTTTCACAGGTTGTCGATAATGTCTCTGAAAAGGTCCTGACCCGATCTCAACTAAAGGCAAAGCAAACTTCCTTATTTTCAAAAGTAGAGTTCTGTATGTTTAACTCCTTCGTCTCAAAATTTGAACCAAAGACAGTTAACACTGCTCTTGATCACTCCGATTGGGTTCAAGCTATGCAAGACAAACTTAATGAATTCGAAAGAAATAAATTTTGGCACCTCATTCCAACTCCTCGAGATGCCTCGGTTGTTGGTCTCAAATGGGTCTTTAGAAATAAGATGGACAAGGAAGGCAATGTGATAAGAAACAAAGCTCGTCTAGTGGTGAAAGGATACTGCTAGGAGGAAGGAATTGACTATGAGGAAACTTTTGCTCCTGTGGCTAGGCTGGAATCTGTTCGAATATTTCTTGCCTATGCTGAACACAAGAACTTTGAGGTCTACCAAATGGACGTAAAGTGTGCATTTCTAAATGGAGAACTCGAAGAAACGGTGTACGTGGAGCAACCTCCTGGATTCGTCAATGAAAAATATCCCAATCACTGTTATATTCTGGACAAAGCGGTATATGGACTGAAACAAGCACCGAGGGCCTAGTATGAAACGCTAACCATGTTTTTAAAGATGTCCAAATTCAAACAAGGTTCGGTTGACCCAACCTTCTTTCGTAAGAAGGAAGGTAACCACCTTATGATTGTTCAAATTTATGTCGATGATATCATTTTTGGCTCAACGAATCCTAGCTTAACGGCTGAATTCAGAAAGCTGATGGAGACTAAATTTGAAATGAGCTCAATGGGTCCGATTAACTTTTTTCTTGGTTTAAATATTAGAAAGGGACCCGAAGGCATCTTTATTAACCAGGAAGCTTACACCAAGACTCTCCTTGCGAAATTCGGCATGATGGGAGACTCAAAGGTTAAAGTTCCAATGGCGTTCGACACCAAGCTCACTCCATCCTTGGATAAGCCAGCAGTCGATATTACGCTATATCGCCAAATGATCGGTTCTCTGATGTATCTTACTGCCAGCAGGCCTGATATAATGTTCTCTGTTTGTTACTGTGCTAGATTTCAGGTGAATCCATGTGAACCTCATATGCTTGCAGTGAAGAACATACTCCGTTATCTCAAGCGAACTACCTCTTTAGGCCTATGGTATCCATCCAACTCAGGCTTCTTCGTTCAAGCCTACTCAGATGCAGACCTTGGAGGTTGTGGACTAGACAGGAAAAGCACCATGGGAGGCTGTCGATTCCTTGACGGGAAGTTGGGTAGTTGGCAATCAAAGAAATAGACCTGTGTGTCTCTGTCTACCGCTGAAGCAGAATACATCGCAGCTGCCTCCTGTACATCTCAAGTGATTTGGATCCAAAGCCAGCTCCGGGACTATGGACTCAATATGAAAAAGATCCCACTATATTGCGACTCTAAAAGTGCAATTAGGATCTGTCATAACCCAGTGCAACACTCGAAGACTAAGCACATAGCACTGAGGTATCACTTCATTAAGGATCATGTGGAAGATGGGAATGTCGAAATTCACTTTGTTCGAACCACTGATCAACTGGCTGACATCTTCACCAAAGCTCTTCCTGAAGCATCTTTTAACAAAATACTACAATGGATAGGTATGATGAAATCGGAGTCAGTACCAAAAATTACCTCTCAAGATCAAAAGTAAGAAGCGAAATAGACCGAACGTTCGGGTTCGGGTCTTGTGCTCATGTACCAAAATGAACCGAACGCCCGGGTTCGGTTGTATCATCTGATCTTCGCTTATCACTCAAAGGTAATTTTTTTTGGTTGTAGATGTTATGTATAATTTTTCCAAATTCATTTATCTTATTGTCAAAGTTATTTTGTTTTTCAAACCTATTTTCTTTGGCAACCGAAATAAACCGAACGTTCGGGTTCGGTTCCAAAATTTTTCTCACCCGAAATAGACCGAACGCTCGGGTTCGGTTCCAAAGTTGTTCTCAACCGAAATAGACCGAACGCTCGGGTTCGGTTTCAACATTTTTTTTTGTATTCCTTTTTTTTATGTCTTAATTTTTTTATTATCAAACATTCCAAAAATATTTTTTCTCGTAAATTCAAAAACTCCAAAAATATTTTAATTTTTTATTATTTATTTTTTTTATTTTTTATTTTGGCTTTTATTTTTTTGTCTACTTGTGGGTAAATCATTTCACTAGCTAAATGTCCTTAGAAGCATGCTGCTGTATGTGTTCAAAGCCTCACCTGATTCTGAATAATAGCCTTACTGACCTGGTATAAACAAACCTTGTCTTCCCAATTAGGCTATCATATTTATTCTAATCATGAGCCACCTAACTCTCTTCTCAAATGAGATAAGAGTTTTCTGCTTGATCGTATTTTTACAGCAGAGGTACTTTGGTTTCTTTACACCATCTACATTGCATTTCTCCATCACATTCGATCCACAAATGTAACCCTTGAGACTATCAGAAATTACCACTGAAGTTTATGGTTACACAATTTCTGCGTTTATGATCTTAGTGTCGTGCCACTACGCGCTAAGTGAAACCCAAAATTCAATACCCAATATGAATTGATGGTGAACAATCAATTTGCTCAAGCTTTCACTAATGAATTGACGAACGTACAACATGAAATCTCTATTTTTCTTTTGAGTGATTCCTATGAAATTGTTAACACCCATAACATTTCTTCCCTTGGGATCCAGTTTTAATTTTTTTTGAGATTTTATACATTTCCTAGCCAAATTAAATTATCTTCAACCTACTTGTTCAAAAGACTACCCCGGTCTCACAAGTACTTCGTTCGATTTCTGTCTTATATCAAGCTTAGGAATTTTGAATCGAAGCGAAAGCCACCCTCATAAGCCTAAATTAAAAGAAGCCTTTCAACACTTCTTAATAAGTGTTTGATCGTTATTCAACGGGAAACCACACAAACACTTTAAAGTCTCTCTTGACTTTGAAGGAAGAGATTCGTGCCCGGGATCTTTTGTTTTGTGTCATTATTGATATCACAAAAACCCTCAAAAAGTGTTGTTTTATTTCTTTTTATTTTTTACACACTCAGCACAAAAATCTTTTTGATTTTCCAAAATTCTGGTTTCATTCATTTTAAGGAATTTTAATTGGCTTGGTTGTTATAAAAGATTGTGGTGAATTTTAATCCACGTGGGAGAATTTTTAAAGATGCCGCTACAATTTAAAGGGATAAGATGACAACATGATGACTCAGGCGGGAGTCCAATCGATTTGACTTCAAACGGCGCTAGAGGGAAAGCGTGTGAATAGGAACCGTTTCATCTCCAAACGGCGCCTGATGGGAAGGCGTGTAATTAGGGACTAACACACTCTCTCTCTCATGTGTGATCATCGCCACGCCAACTGTCACGCGTCAGTCACTTCCGAAAACTCTTCGTTTTTCGATCGAAGATTTGGAAAGATTTTTTTCTCTCCTTTACCCTCACTATAAAAGGCAGTGTAAACCACCATTTACCTCTTTACCGTGCCCATATTTCCAGAGAGCCAGAAATCCTTCAACCTTCACTGTTAATCATCTTTTCCACTTTCTTCAAAACAATGGCAGATTCTTCTTTATTCCACGCAACATCCCACATCTTGCCCATTCGCGAACAACAAAGCTTGATCATCGATTTAACCCCTCATTCGTATGACGCATTCATGTTCCCCATCATCGAATGCCTGAAGTTTTCTCCAATCGCTCCTACACTTACCAGGGCTGAAACAGTTCCAATGGAATTCCTGTCACAAATCTTTGCCACCGCTCACTACGACAAGGTCGTCGACAGAATCTTCTTCGATTTCTTTCAGCACAAGGCGTCGATTTCAAAGCAGCGGTTTTGCTCGTTGTTAGGGTTTGACACGGATTCTTCCAGGGTCAATTCGGAATCAATCCCCATGGGTCATCTATTCAACATGTTCTACAACATGGGATACACGGAGGTGCTTACTACGGTGACGAAATTCAAGAAGTCGTGCCTACCTCCACAGTGGAATGGGATGTTCACTGTTTTGTTCAAGGGTTTATCTGAACGAAGTGCCGGGTCTGATGGAGCCAGTCGTTTATTTCTCTCCATCATGTATGGGATCTACAATGGCATCAACATGGACTACGGGTCAGTTCTGTGGCAACAACTCATTCAGAGTCTCTCCTCCACTTCCAGACACTCAGAGATCTCGTATGCTCGGTTCTGGACCATTATCACGAAATGGGTGATGGACAAGTACCACGTCCCTATTGTCGCTGGTACTCCAATGTCTTCGATTGGTACCTTCCATACCACGAAGATCATTGTGTCGGATGCTTCCAAGTTTCCTTTCAACGGGTCTATCCCGGAAACCATGTATGGGGATGTTTCTGCTGATAGCCGGATTATCAGGACGTACAAGGAGTTCAAGCGTTCTGGTCCGAGGGATCTTACTCCGGAGATGCTGAAATCAATTCATGACGCCGACAAGCCTGATCCAAGAGGCAAGAAGTCTGATAAGGGAAAACAGGTGGCCAAGGGGGCAAAAGGCCAGTCTCCAAAGAAGAGGAAACCCACAAGGGCTGCTCAATCTCCACAACAGAAGAGGAGAAAAACCCAACCAAGGCGAAAGCTGGTTATCGCTTCCTCCTCAAGAGAGTCTGAGGGTGAGAGTTCTGATTCTGAAGGCTCTCAATGTGGTAACACTCCACCACGATCTTCAACCCCTGAAGTTCATGTCTCTACTTCTCCTATTTCCTCTCCACCTACAACCATTCCTATTTCTATTCCCCCCATAACTTCCACTACTCAAATACCACCCACTTCCATCCCAATACCTCCACCAATATTCACCGAAGCAACCACAACCACCACTGCAGATGTTAGAACCAACGTATCTGATACGGGGGTTCATACTGACGCACCAAAATCCACCCCAGAACCCGAACCCACACCTACACCCGAACAAACAACCCAACCCAAACCTACCCATACTGCCGAACCACCACCTTCACCACCACCATCTTCTCCTGGTCACGCATTAGAGGAAGAAGAACCACTCCTTGGCGGGGAGAATATGACTTTTGACTCGGTCTACTATAGCCCGTTTCAAGTGCAAAGTGATGACAATGATGACGCTCCTGTCACCAAAAGGCATCTCCAGAAGCTCCATGACAAAATTGACTCACTCATCGCCTCCTCTTCCACTTCTCAGTCATCCCTATCTGAAGCTGCAGTTCAGAAAATTGTTGACGCTTTCTCCAAAGCTCAGCAAGCTTCACTTGATTCAGCCACCACCGCCATAGATGCCTCCACCAAAGCCTGTCAGGCTGTGACCGAAAAAGTCGATAAACTGTTTACTGATGCTTCTTCCCTGTTGAAGTCTTTACAGGAGAGTGCCAACGCCGCCAAGACTACGCTGGAACCTATTGTCCACCAGCTGGCAACATCAGTCGCAACTGAGTTGAAGTCCTTTGCTTCTCTTCGCCAAACAATTTCTGACGACAACTCAGCTTTCCGAACAACCATCGAAGAGCGTCTCTCCAAGCTTCAAGAAGATTTGGCTGCCGAGAACACTCTCATGGACGTTCTTGCAAGGAAGACTACCGCTCTGAAGGTCAAGAGCATTCAACTCTTCAACTCTCAACAGGTGATTGAATCTCTTCGATCTGAAAGAGAGGTGATAAAATCATGTGTTTCGGATGTCCACTCTGCTATCTCAAACATCCTAGAAGCACATGATCCAATTCTCAACTACACTGAGAGGCGTGACCTTGCAAAGAAGCTCGCTCCTGCCCTCGCTCTACTCAGCAAAATCGAAGGGCTCCTTGATTTCGTATCCATTCTGAAACAAGGGGGAGAAAAAGAACAAGTGTCTCAACCACCTCCTACTTGAGCAACTCACACAACCGAACCTCCTCCAGTAGGCCAAGCCTCCGGTTCTGGTGTGAAAGACAAAGGCAACAACATTGCTGAGTAGAGTGAAGATGATGATAAAGAGACAATTGCCGACATTCTGAAGCGGCAAAGTCGAAACAACGAGGCTGACATCAGTGCTCGTGTGGCAAGAGAGGCTGAAGAAGCCGAACGTAAACAGAAGGAAGCCCACGACCTTCTTGAGAGCAGGAAAACTTTGTTTCCTTCCTGGACTCTTGATAGGATGATTAAAGAAGCCATCGACACCCCAAGTATCTTGTGGCTGGAACCTGTGATCTCTTTAGATCGTTCCAACACTGTCGACTCATAGTTCGACATGCCACTGACCCGAAAGGCATTTATCTTTCATGCCTTTTCCAACGTTGCAGAGTTCCCTCATCCTCATCCACAGGTTGATCGGGACTTAATCAATTTCTATTTGAAGGCTGCTCAACCCCAATATCAGACTTGGAGCGCTCAGAAAATTGTCAACGTTCGGGTCTTGAAGCCGTACAATGAAGGTAACTTCATCAACGTTCGGTTCAAGGTACTTCGGGGATCTGCCAAAACCAAACATGTTATTTCCCTTGCAGATCTTCCCAACCTTAATCCCCATGATTGGATTATCTTGCACAACATCCTCCTCACCAACGAAGCTGAATACGGTCCGATCATCGACCATTTCAAGAGGATGCTCGTGTGCTACATCATGGAAGTTGCATTGATGGATCAGGAGATTGCGAGCGTATTTAAGAAGAAACCTACAATATCTCCTGTTGGCTCTGCCAGTAATCTCAACCTGATGCAGATGGGGAAGATTGACTCGAAGAGGAACTCGGTCATGTTTACCAGGAACGAAGGACAGAAATGTCTTTTCACCTTGGCAGACAAACATGTATACACCACTACCTGTTTGGAGCACGTTTTGGGGATCATCCACAGATGCAAGTAGAACACAGTGGATGATGTCAAGTACTTTAATGATATGATTCAATGGTACATTCGGTTCAGACAGACTATCCTGGCGCTAATCTCACGTCTGTTTGATACTACGAAGAAAGTTCCCGCTGCTGGCCCAAGCAAGAAGAAGAAGTAGTCTCGCTCCAATTTGATGCAAAGGGGGAGATTGTTGGGTCGTGTTTTGTGTTATGTATTGCGTTTATTGGGCTCGTTAGCTAGTCCATTGTGTATCTCCGGTATGGGCCTGTCCATCCGTGAGTTTAGTAGGGTTTAGTTTATATATAGGTGCTTGCATGCTCCTAGAAAGTAATGATAGAATAGAACGATCAGAGAGTTATTATTCAGCAAGTTTATTGTTATCGTTCTTGTAACCCTAGAATCCTCTACAGTGGAAGTTCTTAGTCGAGCTCTGCTGAGGATTGTTTGGTCTAATCATTCGACACATCTTGATATATACTTGTGTTATTTACTTTTTTTACTTCATCGCATTACCTGTTAAGAAGATCTAATCGATCATCAAGTTAATTAATAACTTATCAGAAGATATTAAACAGAATCCATTAATTTAAGAAAAATATCAATTACCTTTTTGTGGTTTCCTTTTGCAAGAATGTATGCTCAAGTGACAATTTGTCATAAACGTTTTATGTAGAAACATAACTACACTCTCGAAGAATATAAAAATTAGTTAATTAAAATTCTTATTTGTTGTTTGTGGGATAAAATTTATTCTTTTGACCTATAAATGAGACTAATAATGGAAATCATTTTGTTCCTATGACACTAGGATGTGGATCAACAACATAAGATTTGGCTTCTTCTACATCTGGAAGAGGGAAGGCAACGACTCTGCATCTCTGTTGCATTATTTCCTCTAACATGAATAACATTTCTTGATAGAAATGCATAGGTTCGTCTTATATTCTAGCTCTTCTTTCATCTCTTTCCTGTTTTCTATTTCTGAGAAGGTCTGTTGTTGTGTGTGTATGTGTGATGATAATGTATTGGATGATGTAATGTCATCTCTTTGTTCTTTTACATTTCTTTCATTCCCTTTAATTTTTTAGTCACACTATTTTTGGCTCAATACAAATTCCAATTTATTTTTA